>NW_010399280.1:102452-114195 GCF_000710305.1 Buceros rhinoceros silvestris | reverse complement strand
AGGTTCCCCCATCCACAGAGGCCCTGCCACTGAAGGTCTGGTCCATTATGCTGTGTTTTCTGTTTTCCTGAGCTTTTTCATATGTTGCTTGTTAGGTACCTCAAATATAACAGTGTTAATTATCTAATATTATAGTGTTAATTATCTAATATTATAGTGTTAATTAGAGATTCTCTACCAGTGACTACTACAGCCCTCTCATATGCAAAGCTGATTAACTTCTGGTACGCATTACACTAAAAGGGATATTAATTATCATTCTAACAATCCACAATTATATTATGCATTAATAATAATATATTTAATCGTAATATTAATAATGATATTGCATATGGGTGTCACTGCAATTTAATGCATTTACATTTTTTCAGCCATAAGACATGATCTAAATTTCAGTAACTCCTCTCCAACAACTGATCTAATTTTTGTGCTTTTCTTTAAAGGCAACTGCTAGCTATTCTGCAAAATTTCTTTGATTCACAAATGGAAGCTGCAAGTTTAAACTAAATTTATTTTTCAGATGAGATTCTTATCACACACAGAGATGAGATAAAAGGTCACTGAGTATAAACTGTGCAAGCTGAAGGGAAAAAAAAAAACCACCAAAAACCTAAACACATCCTTGTCTTTTATTGATAGTGTACTGTACTCCTTTGATAGATATTTGATGCAGTAAATGTTATTGAAGTCTAGATATCTCATCTGGTTTCTAGCTTATTGTTACAATCTCTAGTCTTCCTCTGCCTAGCTGTGCAAAACTACCGCAACATCCTGCTAAAGGCACGCTTAAATGTTCAGCTCACCTAACATCACTAATTCTTACTTCTGCTCCTCCTTCCACAAGATCTTCCTCCAATACATTATTGTTATGAGATTCGCTGACTCTGTACCCAATCCTAATCCATCCTGTTCTATCTCTGAATGTAAAATGCCACAGGCAGTATTCTCAGCAGGCACAAGGACATTAAATTTTAGTTCTCAGAAAAGGGAAGTATGCCATCGATACCCAAATGCAGCACATCATTTTTTTACAGTTAATAAAAAGATAAGAAAAATGACAGGAGTTGTCCTCGAACATAAGCTAGTTAAATTTGCATTAAAAGTTATGCTACATGCAACGGACAAATCTTCTAGCAGAGTCATCTTCCACCAGTCTGGTACACAAGTGCTCCCGTGAAGAACTAAAGGGAGATGTCCTGAATGCATAACACAAGGCTGAGACAGGTTTCACGTGTGTGAAGCTAGAAATCCTGCAAACATTGTACAATGCAGACAAAGAACAAAATCAGCTGTCCTTTTCCAAGGCCCTTTAGAGTCTCCACCTTACCAAACATGTGTTCAGCCATATTACTGCTTCATGATCCTTTTTGCTTTTTTCCCTGCTGCTTCTCTCACAATTTATGTGCTTCATCATATACAGATCGCTACGAGACTACAAACATGAATTCTTTCATTATTTTTGAAATGAAGGAAGCATTATTTCAGCCTGAGGGAAGCATACGAAGTTACCTCGTGTCTGGAACAGTTTTCTAAGAAACTTAACAGCAATGGTAATCGATTTCTTGTTAGAATAGTTAAGTGTTTGTGGCTGCGTTTTCATTTGGTATCTATTCCACTGTCAGTGCTCTTCTTTGCATAAAGGTCATATCCCGAAAACCCGTGATGATAATAGCGTGATATTGTTCCTTTCTGTATTCACTCTTAAGTAGAGAGAAAGGAATAAGTATCTATAATTTTTTTCACGGTTCTATAAATCCTGAAAGGAGAAAGAAGAAATTCTTGTATAAGGTTATCTCAGGGAATTCTCAAAAAAAGCCCACACAGTTTAATGGACATTTTTATTTCATTGCTACAAAGAACTGCAGAAACCCATGAACCCTGTGATAGGGAGGATACAATCCCATGGTCCAGGGCAGCTCAATGAGACACTGCTAAGGAACGACAGAAACCATCACTGATGATGGTCTACAGGATAACACACAGCAGGTTTATTGTGTTGTTGGTTGGTAACTAAAAATACCACAGGTCCACTGTAATGCGGGTAGTGTGAGAACAGCCAGACCACACACAGCAGGTTTATTGTGTTGTTGGTTGGTAACTAAAAATACCACAGGTCCACTGTAATGCGGGTAGGGTGAGAACAGCCAGACCAAAAAAAAAAAAAAATCCTTGCCTGCACACTACAATCTCTTGACCAAGGAGAAGACAGCATTTCATCTCCCAAGGGCCTGCAGGAGTCGATAATGTCTATGATACCAGAATCTTTTTCACATCTCTGGTTTGGTGAGATCCATCACTTTCTTATCATAAATTAGCAATTCAAACTGAAACTTAGAAAACAGGGAAAGCTATTTTTCTTAATGCTTATTCTTTAAAAATAAAAATTTTGTGACTAACAATGAACATAAGATTAAGTTAAATACCTGATCTGACAAGAATTTTTTCCTGACATTTTTCTATTTAATATAAAAATAAATGTTGAAGGTGGTTTTTTTCTTTTAAATGAAAAATTACTCATGTGCCTTAGAAGCCTAATTCTTTAGAAACATGTAAAATGCCTATATTAGCTTCAGAAATTCAATACAGTTCTTTAAGTCACTTGGGCACACTCAAAAATTTTACCCTTGATCTAACACTTGTTAGAAAAAGATTGGTGTCTTCAGCAAACAACCCTGTTGAAGTCAAACTTCTGCCAAGTTCTCCATTTTGATGAAAAAAACCCTATTTTTCTCTGAAAGAAGTATTTCAAATGACAGTTTTCACTTGCTCAATTAAATACACATTATGGATATTATGTTGATTTGTTAATCCACACGTTACGGATTAACAAAGAGAGCTTTAGTTAAGGATCATGTCTCAACGTTTTCCATTTTAGAGGGTTATTATATACAGTCTTTCCCATACATATTACTCAGTCATAATAATTCATTCATTTTCTATGTCTAATCTGAAGATGAGAATTTAAGTAGTTTAAATCTGAGGGTATGAACAAATCCCTAAGCTAAAGTGTCCCTCTCCATATAAAGAGTATTAAGTAATTGGCCATCGCTGTTCACGTCATTGAAATTATTGTTCTTTACCGTTATTACCCTGTGCTTTTAGTTTACATAATTTTTCCATTTAATATAAGTACAAGATAATTTATCAAGTCGACAAACTGTATTCTGATTAGCAAAAACATTTTGAGCTAAGACAAACTCAACGTAATCATTAGTATAATCTTATTACGATGACAAATCTTTCGACGAATTCAGACAGGAGCCATTAGCTTCTATATATGATACTAAATATGATTACACCTAGTTAGACCATTAAATGAGAAAGCTTGGGCTAGGCTGGGAGCTTGTGGATATCTAAGGAGTGGTCCAAGACAGTTGACAGATTTTAGTCCTCTCCTCCTATTCTTCCTGCTTAGGTTTGGTAAACGATGAAAATGGGACTTTGAAGGGGGCAGAAGGATAAAAGGGACCTGTTCCTGCCCTGTGATTACAGCCCCCAGAGTACATCATTTAGCATGTTTATCGTGACTGAGATATGGGATCGAAGTCCCTCCCTAGGAGGGTATAAGTGGCTATTGTGGGTCACTGGGAGACACAGATATTTATCCACTCCCAGGCAGAACCCCATACAGCCAAAGCTGCTCCTGAGCCAGTTCTGCACTGTGGCACACATCACTCAGGACACTGAGCAAAGGCTCAAACCAATAAGCCAAAATCAATTTGCACAGAGTCCTCTGCTGACCGGTTCAAATGCTAACACTGCTAGCTCAATGAAAACACTCTATTGCATGCCAGTAACCAGGGCCGTTGTAATCTTTATCAGCCTTTTCTTCTAACAAGACACGGCTCAAAGGTCTGTTCTGCTGAAGCAGATGCAAAGTGATCACTAGCCCCAGGACTTGGGCTAGTGACCTCAACATGGCAGTCACCATCTCAGACTGCTTTCTCACAGATGCTACTGCCTACAATAGCAGCCACTAGAAGTAATAAGCTGATTCTCTCAGATGTTTAGATATTTATGTTCAAAAGCCTTGTGGTAATCAGATTCAATGGTGACCTACTCTTGGTTTGCAATCATCTGGCACAGACAGTGGTAGCCCTGGCTCACCACAGTGGAGAACTAGGCAGGATTTCCTTTTTTTCTGCTAATCTAGAAAAAAAGTCACCAGCCAGTAGTGGTGACTGATTAAGCATGATAGCAAAGTAAGACCAACTGAAATAATGAGAAAAGAATATTGCACATGGGGCTCAACACACAACCTCAAGCAGTTCTGAAGTACAAGGGATAGGATGTGGGTGCTCTAGGTGTTCATAAATGAGTGATGGAAGGCAAGGGCAAATATTTGAAACACCACCTAGGACTCCTAAAAATACAAAAGCAAATTCACCCAACTTTGAGTTCGCATCTGTGTGTATTCAAGCCTTATTTACGCCACATCGTACAGACCAAGACGTTATTCTGATTGTCCAGTGAAGTCGGTAGTGTTATACCCTGTCATTTCACTGCAGTCATGGGTGCTTTTTTACTTGTTAATACATATTCCTGATTTCAAGACACAATACTTTTAAATAATCAAAAATAACATTTGGATTTGTGCATGTCTGTAGTTTTCCATTAGTGAAAGAGTCACTGGTTGCAAACAGCATTTGCAAAATTGTTGACGTTCTATCTGCTGCAGAGCATTTAAATTACGATACTGTACTGCATGGGAAATCAGTCACTGCTGAAACTAACCACCTTCCTTATCACCCTACGCTCTTAGCTTATCACATCATTGACTAACCGCTTACAACGAGTAGCACTCAGGGATTGTTGTTACATATACAATTTACAGTAATTATTAGGCTACTGACAATGAAACGACTTAGTAAAACTAATAGTGTACCTCTGTTTCTCCAGGTTAAGGAGAGTAAGGATCTTTGCCATTCTCACTCCATTTTAAAGCATCAATAAAGCTGTTTCCAAGTTGAAAATTTTTCATTTGTATATAGACTATACACTTCAGAAGACAGAAACCCATTTCCAATTAGTCACAAGAACAAAACGATTTCTCATTTACCCTCAAGTTTATTAAAAACAAAGTGCTTTTAATGTTGGGTGAAGATGGATTAAAAACATACATTAGCTTCTGAAAATAAAAGGGTATAATTTTATTTCTTTATTCCCCAGTCTGAGGCAGCATACCATTGGAAGTGTAGTTTCAACAGATATTTTGGAATTGTAATTACTGTATTAGGAGGCAAATTTGGACTCCAAGCAATTATTGCATTAAGGGAGGTAGATAGGCATAAGGGTTTAATTATAATTTATTCTTTTTTAAAAATTATACTGCCAAATACTCACTGAGAAACAACTTCTCTGAAATTATTGATGTATTTTCCTGTTTTCCTATCCTGCACAAGGAGAACACTAAAATCTCTGAAGTTAATGCAGCCATAAGAATCAAAGCACCTCGTTTTGCAAAACCCCTTAGCAGAGTTTCCCATCAATAAAAGCGCTTCCTCATGCACATAATCCTCAAAACTGTCAGCAGAAGCACTTCTAGGTCTGCTGTCTGCTGCTGTCACTCTCCTCTAAGTATTCCCTCATTACTTTTGTCATAGGTCCAAGAGAAACCTCAGCCACAACTCCTTCTGCAGAGAATCGCCCTCGCCCTCCCCACTCCCACCTTAAAAAAGTGAGTAGATGAGAAGACACTGGAATGCCTCTGTCTCACCCTGTGCGCCAATCCACCTGGAGAGGTCAGCAAAATGAATCCTCCTGCTTTTGCTCCCTTTTCCTCTCAGTTGCCTTTAGCTGCAGCTTCTTGAAGTGCACAGATGTTTTCTCTTGTCTAGGATTCAACCCTCCTGCAACCCAGCAGGTCACCATGGGCTGCCCCAGCAGGGAACCTCTTCTGACTATCATCAGGACAGTTTATTTCTCCACTCATCCTCCTCCAGAGATATCTCTAGTTCTCAGGAAACAACAGATAACAGCTCCCTGGCAGCAGTTCCCAGCTGGATAACCAGCCAGATGAGAAACCATTCTCATAAGCTGTGGTTGCCCTTCCTCCTCCCTCTGTCTATTGGCTTCTGGGCCCAGCCCTTTCCAGAATGGGCTGGCATGTCCCACAGGCACCAGAACTGTTTTATTATCAAAAACAACGCAGTAATTAACCTGACCCTAACAGACTCCTCTCACAGGCGATAATTTTCATGCCTACATTATTCTTAATTTCTCACACAAAAAAGAATATATGGCATCAGAATCATTATTTCTTGGTCATGGATTGATTATACGGATTAAAATGCAAGACGAGTTTTACTTTCAGAATTTATTGTTATTATTTTTAGGCAATTGATTACACAAACTAAAGCAGAAGGAGTACTGTTTGGCTTGAAACACACCAAATAGTTTGCGTGTTTCAACACTGCATTGGAATGAACAAGGGGTTTTTTCCTTCTTCTTCTTCTATCATGGCCAAATCACTTCTTAAGATTCTATAAATCAATTCTGCTATTTATCTGCAAGGTAAGTCTGAGTGGATTTATTTTCGATGCATCAAGGACAATCAAAAAATGGGAATGTAACAGAAGTATATGACGCGCAAAGATGAGAACTGGGTCGGGAAGATATGCTGAAATCAGGGCAATCAGAGACACTGCTGTGGCAGTGCTATGGTGGAGCAGAGGCGTAGAGAGAAGGTGGCTCAAGCGGGTCTGTCTGCAGGCAGCTGTTACCAGACAGTGCTAGCTAGCCAGAACAGACTAGGCTGCTTTTGCATAGAACAGCAAAACGTACCAGAGCACACAGGCACACGTTCTACAGGTGCTGAACCCCAAGAAATCTCTTATACTAGGTTTTTAAAACAAAATAAATTAATGCCAGCTGAAGATCGGTGCGAGTTACACTCTCTAATAGCAGGCTGGGCAAACCCATGGAGGCTCTGTGCTCTTGCCCTGTAGGACACGAAGAACTGCCATCCTGGCTAAGACCAAAGTGACTCGTATTTCTGACAAATAATGAACAGAAGCTGCTTAGGAAAAGAGTATAAACAAGACAGCATTGATCATGTCAGCATCCCACTCACATCCTCTGCCAAAAACCAGTTAATAGATTTGCTGAATTAGAAATGTAAATAAGACTCATCATTTAAATAACCATTAATGGACTTATCCCTCATGAATTTATACAGACCTGTTCTTAAATATAACTGTAATTTTGACTTTCAGAACACCTTGTGGTAGTAAGCTTAGCAATTTAATTCTTAATCTACTAAGAAAAATATTACTCCCTGTTGCTGGTTCTGCATCTGTAATTTAATAATTTCATTTTGTGTCCTTCCAATTAGAAATCCGTGCCCCAAAAGTGTTTATAGACCTATGTGCCTGCCACCTTCAGTTCTTCTGGATCTGTCACCTGGTAGGGAGTGGGATCAGATAGCCTTCAGTAACCTGACAGTGCCACACAAGTCATCCTCCTCTAGTTCCCTGAGACTACTACAGTTACATTGGTACAAGAATTTGAATTCCATTTCCTGAGAGGTCAACCTGAAAACTACCCTTAGGAACAAATTCTGTAGTCAGCTCTTGAGGGCTCACAAATTGTGGAGCTGCTAAAGCAATACTCTTTGTAAATAGCCAATGGAGAATTTAGAATTTTTTTGCCATAAATTGGCTGATGTCAAAAGAAAAGCTTTTCTAAAACTTCCGTCACAAACATAGAGGGGAAAAAAAAATCAAAACCAATCAGTATCTATGAGCCTAATGGCAGTAAAGTGAGCAAGCCTACGAACAGCAGCATAAGGCAAAGCTGACACTTATTATAATCCCACAACACCACCAGGCTGTTTAAAACGCTCTCTTTCAGTAGAATCAAAGCCAGTTCTTTTACGAGGCAATATCCTCATTACTCTTCATTTTTAAGCACTCTGAAAGAAAACAACCAAAACCCAATTATTCTTTCTAATGTGGTAGCCCGTAAGGCCCTCCTCCAGGGCTTTAGTAGGTGAGGCACTCTTCAAACACACAGGGAAGAGACCTCACAAAATAAGTTGCTGAGAAAGCTGACATGAAAGAGAGAAAATGAGATTGCACTCCTCTGTTCTTTAAGCTTTTTCACAGTGTTGAAAGCTGTTTGCTAACTCACAAAACCATTCCTGTAGATTCAGAACAGTCCCTTTTATTGTTGCCTATCACAATAGGTAATCATTGGACCAAAATTTTTATTTTTATATATACACATGTATACGTGAGTCAGTTTATGCTTTTGTTCTGCTCTACAAATAATTTGTTTTGAGTAGGAGTTCCATGAAACTTGCTTAGCTGAGACAAATTATGTAGTATTTCTTAACCAAGTGACCATAAGGACCAAGGACTCTGAATGAGGCAGGTGGGACACCACAAGGTTGTTCCTAAGGCATATCCCTTCCCCGGTAGTCAAAATGTATGGCTCCATCCCTAACGTCAGGACACCACGTGTTTAGACAGCATTCCTAACATCATATGTAATTTTTAAAAGTTAAATAAATCTTTTAACATCTACTGCCTGCATTGAGTATTCAAAAAAATAAAATACAAAGCAAACACAAAGCAATAAAAGATGACAACTCAGCCAAAGTACGTTACAGTTAGTGTATCTGAACATCGTAAAGAAGGGCAAGATCAGCTGTGACAGGGTGAATCACAACTTCTAATTAAACTGCCCTTTAAGAAAGGCAACATTACTAACTTTCCATCCGAGACAGCTCTTCTAAATCTGAAGTAAATCTACTCAACTAAACCACAAAACTACTTTGAAGAGTCAGACTGATTGACAAAATCAAGTGCTGTCAAGTGATCTGAACAAAGGCAGACTGAAAACACCACTGTAAAACTTTATTCTCAATTTGTCCATGAAGGCATGTTCAAGGTTGTGACTCCCCCATGAATCCACAATTCCATTGAACACTTACAGCAGCATTACTGACAAATCAGAACAGGAACTACAATTTCAGCAATACGTAAATCAGCAGTGCCACATTTGAGCAAGTAGCTGTCAGAATCTGCTTTCAAAGCCTCTTTCAGCCTTCCTGTTATTGACTTGGTAAAACAGGTGATGCGATCTAGTAGCCAAAGTGCTGCGATGTGCTTGTTTATGATTGCTTCAATTGATTCCACACCACTTACCTCCTCTCTGGACAGAGCATAAACAGATCAAAATATTTATATAAATGTAATAGCAGGCAGCCTCACGGTCAAATCTGAACGCTGTCTTCTGAGTCATGCAGATACATTGCAATCGATAGAAATGGGCCAAATTCATTCTCTATTTTAGGATTCTTCAATCAATGAACTTACACCAAGAGTAAATTGGGGCCAATACCTTTAGGTACGTGAATCGGTTCTGCTTCTGTCAGGTGTGATTTGACATAAAGCAGTGAATCAAAGCCCATGGGATCAAATCAACACCTTGAAATTCTAATTACTGTTATTCAAGAAAATGAGGAAATAGGGAAACTGACTGTGGTTTGTACAGTGGCTGTGTGTTGTTTCCAGTAGAAGTGACAGAACTACTTTGTTCCCCATTTGGTTACAAAACAGAATTGCAGAAACTTTAATGCAAAAGACATTTTTGGTTGCAGCAAAGCCACTAATATTTAAGTTTCCTTTCTCCTATTTTCAATACAATCAGTGGAAAACTGTCTGTTTCGTACTGGGGTCCATAATTAAACATGTTGAGAGCTTTACTGATTTTTCTCAACAGAATTTGCATTTAGCATCTTCCTACCTTGCCTTAGGAATCATAAAATGGGTAACAACTCTTTTTCAAAATGCTTAAGCCATGCACAGGTTCTAATGTTTCCTACGCAATCTATGCTTACGCTCAAGATTTGGAAAAACTATCACTAAGGAAACACAGTCAGGTCTTTTATAACCAGCTTTATATGTACGACAGACAAGTGTGTTTGGATAAATTCACGAACTGTACACTGACCACAGAGTCTTGGGTTAATATTAACATCTTCTCAGTGGATTACAATAGAAAAAAAATTTCATGGGCATTACCTATGAAACATCCAGTCTTCACTGGCATCATCAAGCAATTACATCATAGCAACTCAACCAAGGGTGAGGAAAGGAGATGTAGAACAACACAATTTGCTGTAATTAATGTCACGTTAATAATAATATCCATTTCACATCCATACTATCCTGTAATTCATTAATGAGCATTCCTAAGAAAATTGAAAAGTTCAACAGTAGTGGAAAAATCTGTAATTTTATATTTAGAACTGATGATTGAAATGAGGGAGCCTCCATTTACCCTCCTCTGCTGTTTTGCTCCTTCATTCTTCATGCTTTTTGGCTCTTTTATCCTTTAGCAAATCTGGAAGATTTCAATCGTGTCCCTGGCACATTTCTTCTGGAAATGACTTCTTAAATTTTTTTTTCCACCGTATTCTAGCTAAAATTGTAATCCCAGGTAGAATTACAACACTTTTGGGGGGACCCTTACAGATATATTGTCAACAGAATATTACAAACCTAGACTTCGTAGGCAGGAAAGTCTGCAGTACAGACTTTCACTTGCATTTCTGAAATTCTCTTAGTAACAAAATGGAAGATGCATTCATGAACTAAACAAATAGGTTATGGCCATACATTAGATCTAATGAGGAACATTAGATCTAATGGGGCAGCAGATCAACATGAGCAGCAGAAGAGCCATGGCCTTACATCTGCAACGCTCGTGTCCAAGAACATTGGACTCGACTTTATTCTATATCGGAGATATGTATATACAAATACGTGCACATAATATAATGTTCTTTCTTTTTAAAGATGTATTAAAGATTTTCCTCAGGACCTTATCAACTGCCTATGAACATCTACACTTTTTTCTTTAGATTTCTTTCTGTAGTAAGGCTCACAGCTATAAATTGACGAAGTTAATTTACTAGTCCAATTCCCAGCCAATATTTATCAGACACTTAAATTTCTAAGGTGAATTGAATCATCTGCTAATCTGTTTGTTGATAAGTGGGAATTAGACAAGCTTTGATTTAAATGAGGAGCTGGCTGATCAGAAGTGAAAGTGATATTAATGTTAATTACTGTGACAAATTGCTGTGACAGTTTTTGAAGCCATGTATAGGACTGAAAATTTGATTTCTTTTGTGTGCAAGGCTTGAAGACATTCATTAGCTAGCTTGAGAGAACATAGAAACGTACACTTCAAAATCATTATTATAAACAGCCAATGTTCCTTTTAATGAAAAAATATTATGCCTGATGTAATTCTAATTACAGAATTATTGTATGCTTATATCACTATGCATTTTTACAGAATGCTAAAATCCAGTGTGCTGTAGACTAGGAGTTTGCCCTGCAAACAATTGCACGCTTGAGTACTCTTCCTCTTAGGAGAAGTTCCACTTCAATAACTTTAATGAGACAGATCTTGTGGGCAAATTTCCTCTTGCATACATTAGAAAATTTTTCTCCTTAGTATTTAACCTTCGGGGCTTTTGTGCATTGTTAGCTGTTTCAAATTCACGGCTGGGGTTTGTCCCAAAAAAAGTTTTTTCTTTTGTTAAGCTTTGCCTATTTCCAGTAAATCAGCTCACACAGCAGATCTGTTTGAAACAGACTGTCCAAGAGCAAAAAATATTTCATTGCCTTTGTGTTGTAAAACAATATCCTATTTCATAATAAACCAAAAGTAAACAAACATTATTTTGGGGGGAAAAAAAGAAAAACAGAAGTCTGAAATATCAAAA
>NW_010399280.1:95248-102419 GCF_000710305.1 Buceros rhinoceros silvestris | reverse complement strand
TAAACCAAAAGCAAACAAATATTATTTTGGGGGGAAAAAAAGAAAAACATAAGTCTGAAATATCAAAAGATTTATATTTTTTATAATAATAGTTATTTATAATTTCTCATTACTAAAATATTCAATGTTAAAATTTCAGTTTCTTAAGATCTTTTAGTAGATGTATGGTTTCCCCAAAGCTAAAAAAGCTTGTGTCTTAACTATTCAAGACAAGCTGATGTCAAACCATCAGAGAAATCAGGACATCTAGCAGAGAACTGATATCTAGAATACAACAGCTACTTTCCCCTCTCCTTCCTCACTTTAGCCTATTTACTTCAGTGCAGCAACTGGCAAATGAAAAATCCAGCTGCTAATCTCAACACACAGCAGAATAAATCTCAAGGTGGCATTGGAAGTGACTAGACATCATCCTTGAGTGAGTGAAGATTTATCAGGACATGGTTGGGTATTTCAGCCCCCCTCTATCCTCCCAACATATGATTAAAGAGATGTGGCACAATCATGGGAGGTTGTTGTGAATAGTGGCCACAAAGTTCAGCTAGAGACATGTTGAGTTGGCTTTGGTATGAGAACAGCTAAGTCAAACCTCTAAAAAAATTCTGAGGACACGGGTCATGAAGTACATTTTCAATTTGCACTGGAATATGCATCTTTAACTAAGTCACTCAAAACCTACATGTAGACAGAGTCCATAAATAGTTGACCATAATTTTTCCAAAATCCTTCCAGAAGGTCCAGCCCTGACACTGAAATATTCCTGTACCACTCCAACTAAATCCTGTTGGATTTGAACATTTCTGTCTGCAGAGTATGGTATTTGTGTTCTAACTGAATTCAACATTTATAATGTCAGACTATTTATTTACTGTTGCCCTTACACTGCTTTAAAAGTGCTGTTCTTTATCTTGTATTTCTGACGCCTACTCAATTATTGCTTATTTATTAAAATAACTTGTGCCATCAAGAATTACGTTAATCTTTAATAAAAGAGTCTGGAACGAACGTTACAATTACGAAGAGAGCTCAGACTTGCTGACCTGTGACTGAATTCACTCACAGGGGAAATAAATGCTAGTTTTAAATTTTCATGTGTATATACAATGGAGGATGATTTTTGTTTTTTTACAGTCTCGTGTATTTATTCGTTTAAATGAACTTCACCAGCATTTAGGGGCAGTTCATATTAGCCTCTAAAATAAAACACCTGAGTTAGCATTGCCAGAGGACCTGTAACACATTTGTACGAGGTGTACAAATGGGTCCACACTGGACCCATTTGTGAAAAAAACCTGTGACTGAATTCACTCACAGGGGAAATAAATGCTAGTTTTAAATTTTCATGTGTATATACAATGGAGGATGATTTTTGTTTTTTTACAGTCTCATGTATTTATTTGTTTAAATGAACTTCACCAGCACTTAGAGGCAGTTCCTATTAGCCTCTAAAATAAAACACCTGAGTTAGCATTGCCAGAGGACCTGTAACACATTTGTACGAGGTGTACAAATGGGTCCACACTGGACCCATTTGTGAAAAAAACCTTTTCTCTGTCTGCCAAAGATTAGAATTGATTTAGGAGTTCACAGAGTGCCATCTGCTAGATGCACCAAACCAAAAGCAGACCTGAAGAGAGCAGGAACTGGAAATAGCAAAGGCAAAACACGTGATTTGGGACAGAGAAGGAAACAGGACTGGCTGGCAGTGAAAGCAGAATTACTGACTCAGGAGGCAGGTGCTGCAGCACCTCTTGCTGGAGGAACTGAACACAAAGCTTCTGGGGACAAACGCCACAACGTACTCAAGGAGCAGCACACAGCCACCCAAATAACTCTTACAATCACCATAACACAGAGTTGTTAGTGGAGCTGTACGAACAGGACACATGCCAGGGTTTGTCCTTTGTTGGACTGTATGTTTCCTCTAGATGAGGAAATATTCCTCCTGTACTGGGGGGCAACAAGAACAAAAAATCCATTTTCAAATCTTTGCCAGCAGTGCTACACAGGGGACACCTGCAGGATATCACCCAGGCAGCTCACGGATGACTTCGGAGATCTTCAGCTAACAGAAGAAATAGGAGTACCACAGGCGTGAAATTATTTTCCTGAAGATCTTTTCTGAGGAAAACAAATACTGGAGGATGGACCACTACCATCATATGAAACTTCATGAAATTTCTGAGTCTAAAAGCTGGAAGTTTTGGCTATGGAGTGTCAGTCCCTTTTTCAGGTGAAGAAAAGGCCTGAGGAACCTATATCAAACCAGAAAAGCGGTTAATCTCTGCTTTGGACTAACTGGAGCGACAAGGGAAATTTTAAACTAACAGTATAAAGTCAAGCTGATAAAGGAAACAAATGAAGCACAGAGAAGTCAAGATTTCATGAATGAGTTCAGCTGAAGTAGGAAGGAAGGACAAGAAATGTTTCAGTTATCCCTGTGTCAATGACAGGAAGCTGCAAACCCAAAGAAAGAGGAATAGAGACTCACCAGTGGGAAGAAATTTCATATAATTAGCACTGGCGAAGCCAGATGAAATAGTTCACAGCATTGCTGAAATGTTTAAAATCCTGTTTTATAGCCTGCTTAAGGGCAGAATGGGTGATAGAGGTGGAAGTGTATATTAAAGACATCATTACTTGTTTTACGGCTATTGATTACTGTGAAGCAGAGTGTCTGGAATGAGTTCGTAGCAGTGTTTTCAGCAGCCACCTCCTGAAAGAGGCACTACTGTAGTAAATAGGGCTGGAGAAGTATCTCCTTCAGCATCTACCTACAATATGCAGAACAAAGCACCTCATGGGGGTTTCAGTCCAAGATGCCTGGCAAAAGTTACACACGCCTTGTAGTTTAAAATTTATGCAAGTTACTAAAAGTTATGCTTGAGAAATGACATTAAAAAGAAGAAACTTAGTGTTAGTTAGTTCTATATGCAGCCATCTCCTGATATAAAGTATGCTTAATCATGGCAGTGAAGTCTGAATCCACTTGGGGACAATCAATCACAAAATACGATGCTTGATGTGAGCAGAGGAAGGTAGAAAAACATGGCAAAATGTTAATTCAGAGAGGTCTGAAATACAGTTATTCCAAATGAAAGGCATAAAACCTGATGAATTCTTTGTTTCTCTACTTCACCCTCTCAAGATGGAAATTGTTTCAGAAAACTAGTGGATCCTAGAAGGCATGCTGTCTCTAACATATTGGACTTGGAGCAAGACGGAACAGCTGACACCACTGTTCTTCCTTTCTGACCTCAACTTACATTTGTGGAAAATGTCAAAAGAGAGAGTTGTATGAAACAGCCGTCGGATCCGAGACCCACATAACAGACACAATGGGTCAAGGAAGAGGACGTGGTACTTCCCGGATAGCTCCAACAGAAAGCAAGCGTGGTCTTCCCAGAATCGGAGTTTCACCACGGTCACTCGCATCACCCCCAAGCACCTAACAGAGAGCACCTCAGGGACTGGTTTCAAAGGCGGCTGCAATGTGTTCAGCGTTTCCAGTGTGCTTAATGACACACGTATTTGCGTTTGTAACTGGAAAACTTACTTACCTTGTAGCTTGTTTTAATAAAGATGTTCTCTATGGTTATATAGCCTACATAGAATTTGTAAGCAGAAAGAATAGCTGATGAGAAAAGATATAAGCTCTTACATATGGTCCTGAATTGAAAACATCCCAGGGAACTCACCATGTGGATGTTCTCTATGGTTATATAGCCTACATAGAATTTGTAAGCAGAAAGAATAGCTGATGAGAAAAGATATAAGCTCTTACATATGGTCCTGAATTTAAAACATCCCAGGGAACTCACCATGTGAAGATTACTATGCACTATGAATAAGCACCTAACACAGCACTTAGTCTTTGCATTTTAGATTTGATAATCATCATCACTGGAATTCTTAGTTTCACAAAAAAAACCCCACAACCGTTCAGACTGATCTTCTATGAAATCTGCTTGCTAAAACAAATAATTTTTCAGTCTAGTTTTCCAATATCCCACAGTGAAAACTCAAATATGACATTGCATAAAAATGAAGACTGTGCCTACACAATGTAAGTCCTAAAATCTATTATTGATTTCTTCTATTCAACAGAAGGCACAGAGTTACAGTATGACTCTTAACTGGAAACCACAATAAGACTGTGCCTACACAATGTAAGTCCTAAAACCTATTATTGATTTCTTCTATTCAACAGAAGGAACAGAGTTACAGAATGACTCTTAACTGGAAACCACAACGTTAAGGCCATTACTTAGAAAACAGCAGGTTTTACTAAGCAAAATCCACACAACTCTTGAGCACACACCAGAAAGTTCATCTCCAAGGTTATTTTGACATTCATTTAAAAGCTGCTGAAAACACCCTATTTCAATGTCAGGAAGCATGCATTACTTAGAAAACAGCAGGTTTTACTAAGCAAAATCCACACAACTCTTGAGCACACACCAGAAAGTTCATCTCCAAGGTTATTTTGACATTCATTTAAAAGCTGCTGAAAACACCCTATTTCAATGTCAGGAAGCATGATTAAAAAAAAAAAAAATCAATTTCACAAGCATCAAGTTCTAGTTTTTGGCTCCTTTGTCAGTCCATCTGTTTGTTATCCCTGAAGTGATAACAATCGGAATTCCGTAAGGTATTTCTGTGGGATGTTGACTGACAAGGCATGCAGTCTTTCCCTCTGACCGCTAGCCCTTCTAGGCAGAACAGAAAACAATTACAGGGTTGAGATAGAACAGTTCAGTTGGAAGGTCCTACAACAATCATGTAGTCCAGCTGCCATCCTTTTAACTCACTGGCTTGTGTACTGTCAAGCATGTTGTTGAACCTGAGCCGAATTGAGAATATCGAACCATACTGAAGTAGAACAGCACAGAACTAGGCTTAGCCTCCATTACTACGCGGCCTTAAAAGACCACTGAGACTGAACCCCGACGGATACCGCCCCTTCTATGCTTTACAGCCCTTGCCACTACCATCTGCATCGACATTATTAGGCTCCTCCCTAATAATACTACATGTATTTCCACCTCTGTCCAAAGCAGAATATGAGCCCGTTGAAGTCTGAGCACAGTGTTATAACACAGTATGTAACCCAGTTGTAATAAATAGCATTTTCTTGTTCTTACAAAGTCCTTCCATTATACAATAAAAACTCAAATATTCTGGGCAAACATTTAATAAAGTAGCAATAGTGGAATATCTATACCACACCTGAGCTGGCCAGAAAAAATACCGTAAGAGGACAGTAACCTTTTGCTGCAGAAAGTTCCAATTGCAGGAAGGGTTCCTTGAGAGGCTACCTAAACCCACCTCTAACGAGTGTGATTTAAGGAAGTGAAGAGGAAAAATATAATTCAATAAAGAAAAACAGTTAAAATCCATGAAAAACTAACATTTTGTTTTACCTACATTTTTGAAGGCTTTAGAAAACAAAGTCCTTGTCCTTGAAGTTAGAAGAAAGGAAAAGCAAATGAAAGAGGAGCACGTGTTCTTAATTCAAATTACAAAAAGGGAATTTAGGCAATAAGGAGATTAAATGACTCAAAATGAGAGAAGAGTCTGTGGTTTAGTAAGAAACTGTCATTTCAATTTTCCCAGGTCCTAAGCTGGTGCTATAACTATATTCCATCTGTTGGAGCTTTTTGATAAATATAGAGCTTGAGAGCAGTTTAAAGCACTGGAGGTTATACTGAATGAACTAAAGTGCCGCAGGTTTATACTGTTACCATTTTAGATAAGGGAAATTAAGGAGAAATAAGCATATTCAGATTTCTAAAGGGTACTTGATAATATTTCACATTCAAGATTGCTTAGCAAATTGGGGACCACCAGGTTAATCGGGATGTTTGGCTCAATAGGCAATGGCTCAAGACCAGGAAGTCTCGTGTTAGCAATTCAGAAGTCACCAGAAGGTTCAGGAATCACTCAAGTCTAGAAAGTAACAAGGAAAAAAAACCAACATAATCAACTTGAGAGAAAATCATCGAATGTTTGTTTAGATTTGGGGTTTTTTTTCCCCCTATCATAAGGCAACGGAGCTAGAGAGGTTGTGATCTTCACAGCAGGTATAGCAGAGCTGGTGGCCTCTCCTGTGGCAAACAGGAACGAGTTGCCCCAGCTACCTCCCTCCCAAATCATAGGAGCAGTAGTAATGGGGCACAAATCCTTTGAGTGTAGGTATTACTGGTTCTGCATTGGTCTGGAAAGATATATCAAGAGGGGTCCTCTGAGACTGGGCCCTGTCTAGAGCTTTCATTAATGACCTTGCCTGCATAGAAGAAAACACAGTTGTTAAATTTCCAGATGGCACAAACTCATAAGGGCTGTAAGCGTAAAAGGCTGAAGATGAGCCAAGACAGAAAATTGACATACTAGGAAAGTGGTCAAAAATCAAGCACACTATTCACCAAAGAAAGGTAAAAATAAAATGTGTCAGAGAAATATACATCTGTAGGAAGTTGATGGGGAAGAGCTGCTTGGTCGCAGTATATTGGAAAAGGACTAATCATGGATGACAAGTGAGCATGACTCACTAACACCATGCCATCATAAAAAAAAAAAAAGCATCAGGAAGATGTTTGCCATTCTTACTACGGATTCCACGGAATCAGCAGGCTTGAGCCACAGAATGGCAATATTTAGGCTGATCATCAGGAGAACGGACAGTGTAATTGGGACACAAGAATCAATAGTCTCTTTATTAGTGGAAACTTAAGAATGAGTTATTCAGCCATTCCTTAGGAATGGCTGATTCTTCATCCAAGATTTAAGAGGAAAAATAAATTACAGGAAAGATCTTCCTTCCAACCTCATTTTCTCCAATTCAATCAGCAGTCACACAAACAACACAAGAAGGCTGCTCTCCCCATTCCCTACAAATGGCCAATGGAGAAAAACAGGGTTTTTCAGGGGCTGGCTTAGAGCCCTTTTAGGCTTTTACTCTGAAGTGCTTTCCAAAAAGACTTTGTCTCTCTTTGGCAAAGAGACAAACTGTCCAATTTAGGATATTTAGGAAATGCTTGAATTTAAGCACTGTGAATACTGCACCATGGCTCTATGTGGATCGAAACCGTAGCACAGGAGTTACCTAAGACCTCCATGACTCTTTTAATATACTTCTAAACTATAAATCTGACTGAAGTTAATAGGGAAA
>NW_010399280.1:86417-95160 GCF_000710305.1 Buceros rhinoceros silvestris | reverse complement strand
GGGAAAGATAAAAGTTGTCACAAGAAACAGAGGTAAGAAAGCATAAGCCTCACTGCTGGAGAGCTCATCCCAAACCTGCATGAACTACTGAATATAGTCTACTACTATGGACAAGACCCAAACAGACTGTAGGCAACTCGGTAAATGGTTCGGAAGGACAATGAAGTTCAGTGCAAATTAATTTAGAACCAAACATCCAATCACCCTATAAACTAATCAAAAAGGGTTCAAAAGGTCTTGTGAGAATAGTAACAGCTGGTAGTCAGACACCCTATTGCAGCTTTGTTGACGTTACTGCTTGTTTAGTAGCACAGCTGTCAGATCCATAGCATCCTGGACACACCACTACTACTGGCTTAGCACCACATGACATCAAAACTTTATAACCTCTGAAGAATGTAGGGTGTGAAAGCTATTTAAAGGAGCTAGATGGTTTGTTTTTTTTTTTTTATTGAGGGGAAAACCTGAGCTGGCCTACCCTGAAAGATTTATGTAAACACTTAAAAGAATAATAATTAAAATTTAAAAATAATTATAAAGGTTAAAAGTAACAAAGTCAGATCATCAGATGGTGTCAACTGGCAGAACTCCATTGGCTTTAGAAGTAAATGCACCGATTTCTGCTGATTGAGGATTTTTCTGGCCCATAAAACACTCCATTGAGAAGTGCCCGTTCTTAGAAAGATTTCCGATAGGACTCACCACTGTACCACATACACGGAAAACAAAAATTTAGAATACAACCAGAGCAAGAAAAATTTGAGATGCACCTATTTGACTACTGACAGATGCTGTTATCAAAATGTAACTAACAGGAAAGAGGGAAGGGGGGAATGGCAAAAATACAGCCAAGAATATCAAGATCATTTACAATAATAGTTTCCAAATGTTTCCAAACCTAATACAAACTAAAGTTATTTTATATGTTTAGACCGAGTCAGCATGACTCAAATTTCTTCTTGCATATTTGATGTTCTTTTCAAATATCCACAATATCAATTTTATCTTCCTCTTACTGAATGTTACAGTAAAATCTCCAGGACCTCTAGCAGGAAAAGCTTATGCTGAACACATCTGAAAAGTATTCCCCTGGCAGTGAAAACTCCTTCCTATGGGAATTTAGTATTTGTCGTCGTTGTTTTGGGGCTCTACTCTCTTTTCTTATGGAAATACGGCAGGCCAAGATCTTTCCAATCATGTTTATTACAAACACAAACAGACTGTATCGTGGCCCTTCTGAGTTAAACACAAAAACAGAGGTTTGGAATAATAAATCTTTGGATGCTAGCCTATCAAAGAGAACATTTCCTGGATTACATGTAACACACTCTAATATTTACATTGCACTTTGGACAGATACCATAAGTAAGGCATATTTCAATCTCGCTTTCTTTGATCATTTTGCTTATTTTTAGTATATTTCCAGTCGACTAACACAAGTTAACTATGTCCTTATGGTCATTACTCATTTTAAGCTGTTTTCAACTTTATACAAATACTATAATTAGATACTAAGAGATGATGGGGAATGGAACCATTTTTCTTGCTATTATTAGTTACAGGGTCACTATAAGCAAAGTACAAAGCTGTTTAAAGGCAATTCAACCTTTTCCTGAGACAGAAACGAACCAAGTGAATGTGAATTATGATCAGGAAAAGCAATATTGCTGAGTTCCTACCTCCTCTCTTTACGCTGTACCTTTCATCCATCAGCAACAAAAGACGGTAAGGAAAGCAGGTGATACTAGTACCATTTCACAGAAAACGAAATTAAGCAACAGAACAGAGAAATTATTTACACAAGTAGGACAGAACCAGGCATTGACACCAATTTCTTCACTCCCAGCTTTATGCTGCATGACACTTATTTTCTAATTTCCTCTTTATTGCTTATTGCATCCTAAAGTTCCATCACAGCATGCTGGTGAAAACCAGGATTTACGACTCTGAGCTTATTAGGACTCCCAAGGCCATACAAACAGTAAGTTAGAGAAGACTAATTCACTGACTTCTAACCATAGCAGATGAGTATCTCTGGGAGAGACTGGCCTCAATCTTAAAGAGTCTCACTCTTTTGTTCTTTTGTCCTTTGTTCTATCACCTCACAGCCTGCCTTGGTGGATGGTAGGCAAAAGAATGTAATTTTCTTCATCATGTTTTTCAAAATAGATTAAATTATTAAAAAATTAAAATACCGCAAACCAGCTACATGTAAGTCCCTTCCCATTTGTCTCCCACCACTTACTTTTTTTTCTTTCCTCTCCCCGTCCCCGCCCCAACCCCCCCACACACATTTTTTTAATGATTCCTGGTAGAATGTCCTCTCTCTTCCCCTAGAAAGCCTTTCTGCATAGAGAGATGCTCTTTGTTCTGGCCACCAGCTATGTAAAATGATATTAATCTTCAGGCCACAGAACTTTAAAAACTATACAAGACATTTGCTATCCTTTTCACTGACTTTCCATCTAAGGTGAAGATATTATTTGTCTTTTCAAGTAAATTCTATTGAGAAACATCTAGTTTCAGCCTAAACAAGACTCTCGAGAGTTCTGTATACCTGAAAGAAATTAGAGAGGAATATTTTTGTGCTTATGCATCCAAAGTGTCAATTCAGCATAAGAAAAGCATCTGTCTGTGTCAGGAAAGATTCCTATGTCTGATTTTATTCTCTGCATTCAGGAGTATCCAAAACACTAATCATAACCATCTCTGTATGAGCTGACAGACTGCAACAATATTTGTCTCGGTTGATTACTTATCTTTGCTGCGGTGTTTATTATCAGTCTTTCCAGCTCGGTCCGCCTGCCTTTCTTTTGAGAGTTTGACATTGAGGTTTTGTCTTTCCAAGATTTATACTCACCATTGGGTTTGGTTTGTTTTTTTGCTTGCAGGTTTGTTGGTTTATTTGGTTAGGGTTTTTTTACGTCTGTCGGAGCCTGAGAGCAGATGTACCCAAATCAAGCAACGTGACAATTCAGAGCAACTCTATGGTCCTCAGAATGATGAGCTTGCAAGAAGTGGCTTTGATATGTTAGATATAGTCATCAGTTCAAGACCAATAAGAGAATTGCCCTGATGACAATAAAAACTCACCTGTCCAATTTCAAACCACAGTTCACACACAAAATTTTCCACATAGTTTTGTGCTCTATGTTTTTTATTTTCTGCAGAGAGGAGATATATGCAGATAATATGGTTTTGCTAATGTTTTATTTAGTGCATGGGTTGATCTTCAAAGAGAGGGAAATGACACTGAAATCAAAAGCCATCCCAAGCATTTTCTGTCTGACCAGGTCAGCGAAGACTTGCCCCAGGGGAGAAACTGATGTTGGCTGGAAGTCAAATGTGGGCTCTGCGTGGCCTCATTTCAGCTACAGTACACCTTGTTCCAAAACATGTCATGAGTTTCTCTTTGTCGAATCTTTGAATTACTCCTTGCATGTATTTCAAAATATTTTCGTGTATCCTGTGTTACTTACTTGTCTACGACTGAATGAGTCATTTAAAATGAAAACTGCACCAATGGGATTTCAACTCCTTTTCGTGCCTGTGAACAAATTGCAAAACCCTCCAATAGATTTATTATTCAAAGATATTGACAATTCTTCGTAAGAGTAATTATTCAGATTTGCAAGCTACTTGCAAATATTTCACTGAAGTTGTTGCAAATTCCCTGCTCTGTTGGTTAGTTTTAAAATTTATATTGTAACACTTCTACTCATTTATTGTATATCTCGTATAAGGCAAATTCAACGTCATCTAAATTGAAAACTACACACCTAGCAATGAAAATAAAGCCTGAATTATGTACTTGAACATCAAAATTAAAATCCACAGCTCAGAACTGGAATTCTTTTTTTCCCATTTCAGAGCATGTTGCAGTATTTCAGGTTAATACTGTATTTCTGCTAATCTTCATATTGCAACATTTCCACACTGTGTGTCACAGAAAGCAGCTCCCAGAATTACAGGACTGTAGCCAAAGAAAAGTCCTCTTAAAGTTCAAATGCGTATGTGCTATTCCTGCGCTGTGCTACCTCCCATCTTTATTTTCAACACCGAAATGAGTATGTGATTTGTATGTAATCCACGTCATTAAACTGTTTTTCTTCCACCTGGATGATTAATGAATATGTTTGACAGATATTTCACTTCTTTCTCTTTATCTTTAGAGAGATTTTAATCCATGTTTCTGTTCCCACAGGCAAGACAATTTGTTTTTTCTCATTTAACACCTTATCATTGTTTGTTAAAATCAGATTTGTTATGTGCCTTAAAATCAGTGATTTTTATAAGTAAACTGTAAAAATCATGTTGTTTTCACCGATTTGCTAAAAAGCTTAAAAAAACCCCTTAGCATAAAAGCTAATCTTTTCATAAAACATCTTTATAAAATTCAAGTAAAAGTAACAACTAAAATATTAAGAATCCAAACATCTATTCTAGCCATACTGAAGAGATCACACATTTGAAAACAAGACATAGATGTTATATCCTGTGATAAAAGGTAAAGTTCTTTTTCCTTTCCCGACAAAAAATAACTCAATCCTCAAAGAGGAACAAGATTTTGTGGCATCACGCTGCCTTTATGCTCTTCCAAGCTAAACTTATCTAATCTAGGTTTCTTCAGAGACCCAGAGATTTACCAGAAAGTCACCAGCATGAAGTTTCACAGACGTGCAGCATGTCTTAGGCAGAAGTAGCCTAGTTATAGCCAAATCTTGATAATTAGATCAATGGTTCTTAAACTAATTCATTTAAATATTCCTAAATATTCAACTCCATTGCAGTTACATGATGTATCTCACAAGACATACTGAAGAGATCACACATTTGAAAACAAGACATAGATGTTATATCCTGTGATAAAAGGTAAAGTTCTTTTTCCTTTCCCGACAAAAAATAACTCAATCCTCAAAGAGGAACAAGATTTTGTGGCATCACGCTGCCTTTATGCTCTTCCAAGCTAAACTTATCTAATCTAGGTTTCTTCAGAGACCCAGAGATTTACCAGAAAGTCACCAGCATGAAGTTTCACAGACGTGCAGCATGTCTTAGGCAGAAGTAGCCTAGTTATAGCCAAATCTTGATAATTAGATCAATGGTTCTTAAACTAATTCATTTAAATATTCCTAAATATTCAACTCCATTGCAGTTACATGATGTATCTCACAAGAGCCTTCTTCACCTGTCCCATGGGGCCAGCTTACACCTCAGCATCCCCATCATTACAAATACCATGACCAACATTCCTCCAATACCTCCTCTGAATTTCAAACATCATTGACAGACCCTGTATTTTGGGAAAAGAAGATGAATCCTCAGAAGACAACTACACTGCTTTCTCTTGCAGCACTCTAGCTGTGGCGGGAATCTGAACTAGCAGTTCATGCCTGTTCATGCCTGTTAGAGCAGGCATGTGCCAGATTAGTTTTTTAATCTGTGAGAAAGAACCAGAGCAGAAATGGAAGAGGAAGAAAATTAGGCCTTACTCAAAATCAGTCCCACTGAATTTTTGCAGTTCAGAGGAGACAACAAAGAAGAAAGACCTTTTTTCCTTCCACAAAAATAATTCTAAAGCCACTGATACCCAGAAGCATTTCATGCACATAATTGTAGGCAGGCTGGGGACCCCATAAAAATAGAACCTAGTCATGAATAAATTTCCAAATTGCACAAGGACAGTTGAAGAATTAGATTTAATAAGATTTAATAAGAAATACAATGAGATTTCTTCATAGAACATGAAGGCTGATAACACCTAATACCAGCAAAACTAATGATATCCAGTTTCTCATGTATTTGTACTCCTCATTACTACACCAACCCCTCAACATCAGACTCCACACTCTCCCCCTGCTGCAGCAGTAGCACATTTCCCCCTCTCCAGCTCACGTATTCCCACAACACCCTTTCTACCCATGCAGCATCCTCTGATTTTCACCAGCAGATCCTGTTTGCCAGCAGGGTGAAGGCTGGCTTAGGGCTGTTTGAGAGCCATCACTGCACAGGCACAACCGGACCCCAGCTGCAGCCTCACTGTAGGGAGCGAGCAGTCCTCTCGAATTCTGCCACCAAATTGCGAAAACTGGAGGGAACTTACCTGTCTTTGAGATTCTTTGCGTCAAGAATGGATCAATGTTCAATGGCTACAGTCAGGAGGAAGGACAGAGCGATCAAGTAATCCTCAGCTTAGGAAAGTATTAAAAAAAAAGAAAAACTAGATATTAGCATTTTTTAAAGCCCAGATTTTATGGCTCATTATCCCAAATTTCAAATTCCATTGCTGAACAGTGCAAACGTGGGGAAGTTACAACAATTTCATAGCAGGAAGACAAAAAAAACCCAACCCAAACCAAAAACCCACAAGAAACTATTCAGTTAGCAAAAATCAGAATAGTTATACTGTGGTTTAAGTTATCTAACAGCTGCATAGCCAGCAGCTCATCAGGATGTGGAAATGGACAAATATGGAAGCAAGGAGTGAGTTTATGTGCGTCGGTGCCACAGGAAGCTAGGCTAGAGAGAAATCTAGTGTTTCATTCAGAAGCAGATCATGAAAAGAGCTTATCAAAGAGGACTCCTAAAGGATGAACAAATCAGAACCCATTAGTCGACAGAGAAAAAGAAATTTCCGTTATATTCCTTGTCTTAAGAGAGAGCATAACAAGACAGGATGATTAGAAGCTGAAATTCAAACTGAAAACAAGGCATGAATTTCAAACCTCTGGAGCAGTTATAGAAAAATATTTCCAAGAGTAGTAGGTTCACCACCTTCTGAAATCCCTAACAACCAGTGCATTACTTTCAAACAGGCAATCTCTTACCCAGGAATGAGGTTGTGTGAACAGCCGTAACCCAAACATGTTATTAGACAGGGACTGCGTATTCCCCAAATCAGAGCATGATAAGTCTGAATGTAGAGGACTGCTTTGGGCCCCAGTGAGTGCCAGCTCTCCTTCCTTCACTGCTCCTTCTTTCCAAGAAAAGAATGTGCAGCACATTAAGTAAGGTTTTGTGAAGACAGAGGTGTGAACTTGAATTTCCCTCTGGATTTGCACCAAAGTCTGCCCTTTTTCAAGATGACACGGATGGAATTAATATCTGGTCATTCAGGCCAGGAAATCGAAGCCATCACCACATTGCTTTTTGCTAATGTCTTGGAGTGGTAAAGGTCATGACGTTGCCTTGATGAGGCAGGACAGGTCTTGACTTGACCATCATTTCCAGGATAACTCTCCTTCCTAAATACATCATGTTTCCTCCCAATTTCTTATTAATTGGATCTAAAAGCTTTACATAAAATGATAATCAAAAAGAAAACATACGCACACACTACCAATAATGCAGTATTAGAAGAGGGTGTACCAGCAGGAGGAAAAAATAAGCTATTTCCATGAATTAAGATTTCCATCACTCAGCTAGTTGTTTTCTTTGTATGAAGTAAAATAACATTTGTCCACTTAATTGTGGTAACTATATAGCAAAAAATTATCTTTACTTATTGAACATTTTTAAATTACTCAAGTCACCATTTTATTACTACCTGACAATTCACTATTAGACTGTTTAGGGATTTTCATTCCAAATTGTACTCAGCATGCTGAATACAGTTCTTAAAAAGCTTTCACTTCCCTATTGGTATTCATATTCTTAGGTGTTGATTTTTCTCTAATTGAAAATTAATAAAGGATTATTCCTCTTCAGTTATAGTCTAAACAGTAATGTGAAAATTGTAGGCTTGGCCAACTAAAAAGCCTGCAGTAAAAGAAAGTTGTGTTGCAATAGTGGGAGTAGATGATACATGATCTTTAGATGAAAAGGAAGCGTCTTAATCAATTTGGACTGGTTAATAATTACGTGTCTTAATGCATTCTCAGGACAGAAATTTCCACTGAAGATCTACACCAATATTAGGTTAGACAGCAATATAATAAACACTAGAAAAAATAAACAGCTTACAAGCTTAGATAATAATTTTGTAGATAAAAATTCTGCGTGTGTGTGGCTACATATTAATTCTGTTTCACAAGAAATGTGTTATTAACTCTTTCAGCTGTAAGTAAAATGAAGTGATTGTATAGTTATAGCATTGTAAGGATAATTTTTTTTTGTGAGATACACAGATAGTTTCAGTCAAGTAATAATACACTTAAGAACTACCATCTGAACAACTGTCAGGTATAAAAACATTTCACATTTCTTCCTGTCTCAGATAAAAACATTCCTCAAGAATATAATTTTGTGTGTGTGGCAAATGGCATGAGAAAACCTGAAGGACATGGGCAGCGAAGACATGCCTGAAACAGATGGGAATGGAAAGCAGTCATGGCACCGAGCCACGCAAGTGGAGTTTCACAGCCCTGCCCTAGTGCTTCCAACAGAATTCGGGCAACAAGGTTCAGCCAGGCTAACAGGTCCTCCCCTTCTCATACTGGGAAAGGATAATGAATTCCTGCATCATGGCAGACAAAAATTACTACTTGTAGTATTATTCCACTGAGAGGAAAAGCCATTGCTGCTCTAGGAAGCACAGAAAAAACAACTAATCAATTTAAATATTTATTTATATAAGTGCTAAGACAGCAACTACTTTAGTGCCATTAGAATGATTTGACTATTCAATGTCTCAGAAAAAGTTAGGCAAGTGAAGTTATCCTATCAAGTGCCAAACAGTAACACACAAACTTGTATTAAAATTTTATAGTATTGATTTACTTGCTAGTTCTAATTTCCACAGTCA
>NW_010399280.1:47111-86251 GCF_000710305.1 Buceros rhinoceros silvestris | reverse complement strand
TCCCTAGACAATAGAAGAGAGGGATCCCACTCGTATTGATTTCGAAGCTGAGGCAAAACCCACTGAAGTAAAGACAATGACTAAATTGCATAGAATATTAATTTAGTAGCCAAATTGTATTTCTTTTAAGTATCTGTGTATTACATCAAAATTGTTTTTTAATGTACTTCATATGTATGGGTCAATAATTTAATTTCAAGATTTCCTACTTAATAACTAGCTATTACTGCACATTACATAGATTTTTTTTTTACTATAGCAGAGTTACAATAATTAACTTTGTACCTATTACCAGGGTGCATATTAATATTCATATAATTTTACAGAAAGAATGATCTTGAAATCTCACAGCAGGGATGGTTAAAATGATTCATTAATGTTCTGCACAGGTTTCTTTTCTAATTCATTAAGAAAATATTAATATAATCATGTGAAATTAATTTTCTTAAAAAGGTTGATATAAGTAAGGGATTAAAAGGACTGCTGCTAATATAAGAAACATGGCTTGCACCATGCTCTTGGTCTCCAGAGGCCAGCTATCGTATCTGAGGTATTACTTGTCACTGCACTTTGATAATGAAGAAGAAATCACAGATAGATGGGGCCAGTTGAGCTGAGGATTTCATTTTCACATAAAAAAAAAAGTCTCATGCATCCTGTTCTTATGATTCTCCATTTTGTGAAGAGATAGAGGAAAAATACATTACTCAACATGAACAGGAGACTAAAAGAAAATAATAAAGTGAAGTGATAGGCTACAAATAAGAAAAGCGTCCAGAGAATGGAATATCTAATGATAATAAAAGGTGAAGAGAAAGTTCAGCAGAGAAAAGGAAAAGTGATCCAAATGGAAAAGAGTGGAGAGTGAAAGTTAAATAGTGTCTCCAAAAAAGTTTAAAGGAAGAAGAATAAACAAATCTCAACACCAAATGGCAGTGGGGGAGTAACAGATCTCATTCACAGATTCACATTGAAAGGCATTTAAGGTAGAAGGACATTAAGGTACCTTGTGCTATAACCCAAAGTGCCTCTTGATAAATCCAACTCTGGAACATCCAGGAAAGAAAAAAAAAAGAAGGAGGAAAAAGAAAAAAGGAAAAAGTGTGAGTTGTGGAGCTTGAGCGAGAATGTCACCAAAGCAAACCCAGGAAAAAGTGTGCTGTGAGCTAAGTCAAGGCTTTTTGTCAATACTACACTACATCTGGCATTGCTATTCCATTTTCCTCATGGTGACTATTCTTTCAAGTCAGCTTTTAGCTCCGTAACAAAACCAAGTTCAATAACACTTGAATGTGCTCCAGAGACAGCAGAGAATTGGTCCTCCACTAAGAAAGGGAATGAAAGGGTTTTAATCTTCTTTGCGAGGGCCGGATCAGAGTGGTGGTTTACAACCGAAGGGTATTCGCGGAGCTCATTATAAAGATACATAATTCTCCCCCTTAGGCTCTGCTCCTCACATCTGAGCTCTGCCTGGAACAGGCCCTGGTGGACCACAGGGCAGCTCCTTACAGGATGGGAAGCCTTGCACAAGGTGACATTTGACGTGGAATATTAGATTGTCGTTAATGACTTTTTGGCACCACCTTCATGGCCACAAACTCCTCACGCACAAGGCTCCCTCCTGTATAGTTTTAGGCCTTTATAAACGCATAGGAAATGATAACCCAAGGATGTACGGGGAGCTCAAGTCACACAAATCTAGACCTGCAAAAGCACATAAACTTTTGGGTCCCTTCCCCTCCAAAATCCAGCACTAAGGCTTTAGTTTCCTTCAGCAAACAGGTGCTTGTCTGGAAGAGACAAGCCGGTGCAGAACTGCATGCCTGGGTGTAACTGCAAGGCCCGAGACCACTCCAGCTCTCCCAGCTGCCTGCTCCGAGTGACGGCTACCGGAATTCCTAGAAGCACGTCTGCATCTTCATCAGCAAAGCAAAACAGAGGCACCGTGTAACACGTTCAGCGCTGCAGAGAGGGCTATTCGCAAAGGAAAATCTGGGTCCTTAACAGACCTGACTGCCCGAACATCAGGTCCTGAACACAGACTTCTTTGTCCATTAAACCTATTACCCGGCTTCCAGCTGCGCCAACTTCCTTACTGCTTTTCACAAAAGTACCACATTCAATACTAAACTAGTGGAAATCAACACAAAACAATTATTTATGTAATAATTTTCAAAGTTAAATAGCACTTGGATCTCTGAAACAAAAAAAAAGGTGCATGGACTTCACTCTTTAGCTTAGAATTCCTGAAAATTAATATTTTCTAGTATTGTTTGGCATCAGTGATGTAATAGTTAAGCCTTGGTACAAATTCACAGTGCATTCCATTATTTATTATCACTGAAATTATTATTCTATGGCATTTATAGTCCAACCTTTCACAGGTAAATTATATGTACGTAAGTTCCACTGATTAATGATAGACATCAATTAATTCTTACATGTGCTTGTATTATTTAATCTATCGATGTGAAAGGGTCTTATCTCACTTTAAGCAGAAAATCTATAAATATAGACACGGAATGTAGTAGAGTAAGGACACATGACATGGCAGGATGCAGAGGGATGGACACTGTTGGATGAATGTACAACTAAGAGAAGACAGAGACAGAAAACAGCTGGTGCACTTTATCCCTGCTCCATGTTAACGTAACTTAAAAGATATTTTCCTGGCTTTTATTTCTTCCCTCTAAATATTGCTCTAACTCTACAGTCTTCCGCTTTCAAAAAAATCTTTATTCTTAAATTTTAAAATTTATTTTGTTTATTGAAATGACAACATAAAAGCCATTTACAGTAAAGCTACAGTTCTGAGGTTTAAGATTTATATGGATAATGTTCAGTTCAAACATTTAACAAAGATCCTCATTCTTCTATTGACATCTTACGTTATTGATGGTTTCTGAATGAGGAAAGGGAGATACACTCAAAATATACTCAAGGGCTCCCTTCTGTCTTTTTTCCCCATGGACTTTGACCTTGCAGAGGTTTTTTTCTTGCAATTTTACCTGCTTGATGGTGGGGAAGTATTGTTATCTCTTTAACAAAGGACTGAAAACCACTTTCTGAAAGCATTCAAGTTATTGCTGAAAGATCAGCAGCAGGAAAAGCTATGCAGATTTCCTCGTGCATAAAATTGGAAAACGTTAGGAAGATGTGTGCATACCTCTTTTAAACGCTTTTCCATGAAAGTGGGTCCTTTGTTTTGTTTTGTTTAAAGAACATTAGCTTCCTCCATTTTTATTAGCATCGTATTACTTTTCTGTTTCTTTGTTGTAAAACTCAGGCTTCTAGCTTCATCCAATAACAATGTTAGCAGGGTTTCCATCCTAATTCACATTAACTGCTATTACAGAAAGATTTATTTCAAACTGCTCTTGAAGAACCGGACAGCTTAAAAGGAAAGGGAGAGGAAAAAAAAAGTCTCACATCACATACAGAAATGAGGTGTTTTCAAGCAGTCTTAAAGAATGATGATTAGATTCCATCACTGTGCTGGCAAGTGGGCCAGGCAGCCACAGAGGTAATTTATCATTAAGCCCTAAGCAGAGCTAAACTTTTGTGCTACCTCTTTAAGCCTCAAACACTAATTATAGCCATTCTGTGAATAAAATTGAAGTTGCAGGAAGGCTGTAGTTTCAGGGACAGGTTATGCAAAGATAGCTTCATGCTGCAAGGCACCACCATAACAATAAGCACTCAAAACAAAAAAAACTGTAGGCATACATATTGCATGTAAGGAAGAACACAAGTAATAAAGGGCCCAGCTTTACAGAGCAGTGTTTGATGTTACATCGATACCCTGCAGTTAGGTGACTACCGTAGACTATACACGCAGAAGCGCATCCAGCTATCTAAAGATGCATAAAAATGTATTTCCAGAGCTCACGTACCACGCTCCTTGGCCACTGCCAAGAACGCTGGCAATAGCAAGTAATAGTAGCAAAATGCCAAGGATTTGGACTTCAGCACCAGCACTCAGTGCTACTGAGTGCTCCTAACACTGTACGAAGCTCAAAGCGGTTTAGAGCACGCTCCATCCAGCATCAGAGTTGTTGTATATACTTCACGTGTTGAAAATGAAAACTTGTTTAGCAATTCAGGGGCTTACTTGTTTTTACAAAGGCAACACAAGGTGAAGATGTCCAACTTTCGTCAAAAATGCAAAAATACTTCGTTTCTCAAGGGGCTCTTTGCTCTCAAAATCTTTGCTGCATGTTGCTGAACTTTGCCAGGTGCCAAGCACAGGTGATCCCTTCGCTGCTGGTCTCTTAAGGTTTTTGGTTGAGCTTTAAAGTTTTCAGTGATGATACTGAAGTGCTGGCATGAAAACAAGGGTAGTGAAACAACTCAATTATATAATCCAGTCATACAGAGCTTTCTACAGATCTTCTATTTAGACTGCTCCAATCACCAATGCTTGAAAAATCACGTTATCTCCCATTCATCAACACTTCTGTGACAACCTTTTAGCTAATTCTCACTTTGATCATCCTATTAAAAATGGCAAACCTGATTTCCATTTTTTATGTCAGCTAAATCTATTCCCTTAAGAGTCTGAACCATTCTTCTTTTCTAAGTTCTTATCTAGGGTCAATGTTCCCCGTTCATTAAGCCTTTTATGAAATCACAGTTCAGCATCTCCTCAATCTCTGGAGCTTTTCTCATTGCTGCACTATTTCCTCCCTATTCCTCTACCTTTTGTCATGTTTTTTCTGGTTGGTTTGTTTGGTTTTTTAACAACACATTTCGTCCCACATCTTGAACCTGACTCAAGCTGATATCAGCTGCATACAGTCATTTTGATATGGCCGACAATGCATTGCAATGAAAAGATAATAATGAAATTTATACTGGAAAGGGCTCCACCTAATTACATAACATTTAATAAACCAGACTACCAAGGGCAAGCAAAAACTACCCTGTTTCAGAACACAATCAGTCATTTCTCTCCAACATCCAAAATCATATGCATCAACAGCCACAATGCTTCATTTGTGAGATCTTCAGCTGTTACAAAACGAGATAAGGAACATAAAACTGTAAGACATTTTGCAATTGTTTTCCTCTGCGAAATGCCAAGATCCCCAAGGATACTGGGGATAGGCTGACTTCCGCTGAGTTACTTTTAGTGCATTTCAGCAGTGTCAGTGTACAAAGTTAGTCAGGATTAACCAGCGAATTCCTAACTCACATCCTGCTTGACAGTAAAATACAAGCGCCTAGAAATCTACTATAAATAACAACTCTCTGCGTGCCTAAGATTATGGTGTTGATTACAAAGGGAAACATTTCATCTATAATTCAGCATTTTGTCTTAATAAATTATAGAAAACAAGTGATATTTTTCATGCAGAAGAACCCAAGGAAATGAGATAATTAATACCAAAACATAAAAGATGATAAAATTCTATCAGTAAGTCAGACATTAGTTCAAGAGAAAACAAGAAATGCAAATCACGGCTTGGTTTTCAGTCCACGGAGGATCTTGCTTTAAAAGCTGAAGGTGTGAATTAAGCATGCAGAAAAAAATATGAAATGAAAAGCAAGTAAATACAACTTCATAAAACTGAAGATGTGAGCAGTACGATGGCAAGCTTTCTTAACAGCAGATTCTGGAAGCTGATGAAGCCTCGCAAATATTGTGATGTACGTCAAACAGATTGCATCAAACAGGTAAGAGAATCATGATCCAGGAAAGTACTTTCTTGATTAAGCATCCCTTGAAATTTCACTAACTGGAAAGGTTTCTCCACATACAGAAGTATAGTAAAGGAGTAATTTGTTCATATGTCATTGTCACAGACAACCCAATTAAAATACCTATTTGATGCTCAGTGACAGACAAAAAGCTAGAAATGTGAAGTTCTATTAAAAATTAATGAAAACAGCCTTAAAAATATAGAATTTTTACTTAGATTTCAGGTGCACTCTGACATTGAACTCATGTCTGATTTTAGTTATATTTCTAGACACATAGCATAGGAAAAGTTTCACTAGGTTAAAAGGTTAGAAGTCAAACCAAAAAAATAAAAGGCATTAGAAGAAAAAAATATTATGAATGAGACAATAAGTAGGCAAATATCACGAACAAACATATAGGCAGGATATATATTTTTTCCTCTCTCGCCAAATAGAACTAGACAAAACAATACATCTATAAATAATGAATTTTTCAAAAATATTACACTGCTATACAGTGACCCAAAAATGTCCAAACAATGACCCAAAGAAGTTTCAAAAAGTGGAATCAATATTTGTAAGAATATTAAGTACCTCATGCCCAATTAAATGAGCTTGGGCAGACACATTAACTGCTGTGTCTCTAGAAATGAGCAACAGTGTAAATTAGTAGCTAGGCAGGCACATTATTAGCTTTATTTGAACCTATAGCTATAGCAGTTGTAAAGAGTAAACCCTCAAGTAGGCACCATTGATCTCATCACATGACCGTAACTGCTGCTGCTTCTAACACACCGCGCCCTGCTGGCATCGATTTCTTAACTCTTCCTCCAATATTCAGCACCTCTCAGGACAGGGTAACAACGTAACTTCCTGTTTCTAATGTACATTACCACTACTAAATGTTAACTATTATAAAGCACAGTGTTATGTCACTCAGCTTCCAGCATGGAGACCTTTAGACATATTCTGTACAAGGTTCTGCACTCACCCTCCCTCATCCCAAAGCTGCTTGGATGGTACATTGCTGCTGCTCACCGAAGCGCCAATGGGTACCCACTTCCTCCCTCAAGAGTAAGGACTTCATAGGTTATCAGGACTATTTTTATTTTTTAAAAAATAAAGCAAAGTATGCTGCAGTAAAACCCCATTCCTCCTTGGAATGTCTAGACAGGTTTTCATCCTAAACAACTTTCCATGTCAAAGGCAATAAGCATCCAACCTCCTGAGCTGACTCAGGAACTCCTGTTTGCTATACATTCAAGTTGGTGGATTTGGTTGCTTTACTTCCTGGGTGTGGGGGAAGGTTTTTTGTTTGTTGGTTTGTTTGTTTGTTTGGGTGGGGGTTTTTTTAAACCATGTGGCAATACAATCCACTGGAAACATAACGGAGAACCTAACTTGATCTCAATGCAATAAATTGGACTGGAACTAGCACTAGAAAAATTTTGATTCTAGGAAACAGCAGTTCCCTCCTAAATGACTACATGAGATATGTATGCTTGAACTTCTAATTATTTTATTTGCAGCCATCACCTTGAATGGATAGATCCAAACATGCAGAGGGGCAGGTGGCTGTGCAGCTGCAGATGTCACTATGAAATAGATACGATCAGGCTAGATTTAATGATGACCCAGTAGGAAACAAATTAGAGATTATGAAGGTGATTGTGGGCAAATTTGGGCCACTTTACAGCTTCAGTAGAATAATTCCTAACCTATTTAAAACAATTTCAGAGCATAACATTAGCCCATTGTTCCCTTTCATGAAGTACAGCATAGTAATGGTTTACAGCAAACCATGATAGATAGGAGGATACAACAGTACAGCACATCGTCATTACCGGAGACACCACATTTTGCAGTGGAGCTGCTCAAAATAACATATATCAGCTTGCCAGAGACAGCAGGACAGTGGCAATATCTTTCTGCTATTTTTCCTTCCCGTGTGTTAGCTTCACAATTTGTTATCAAGACACTTTTCGGCTGTTCGCTTCTGAGCAGCTTATTCTTACAATATATTGCATTACAAATAATTCAACTTCCCCTTGCATTATTACATCAGTGTGCAATAGAGAAGTGACACATGGTACGTTGCAGGGTTATTAAATCACAGTGCTATCTCCACAGCTGCCAGAGACATGCAAACAAACATAATTTATTTCCCCCCACCTCTGACTTTCCACTTACCCTCACATCTCCCTCCTCTTTCTACCTCACTTTGCTCTGTCTTTCTAACATAGATTTAAAAAACGGAACAGCTCCAGAACATGTGTTATTTCCTGTGGGTTACATCAAGGTGCCATGACAATTCTATTTGTCCCATGGATGTGCTCAGTGAACATCACATCACCAGAATTTCCAGTCTCTTCTACATCTCAGAATTAATTTGCATCCTTGCAACAGCATCTAACTGTTAGATACTATCCTCAGAGCTGCACTTAGGGTAGGTCTAAAGTAATTCCAGACTCTAGCCTCCAGATGGGAAAAAAAAAATATATATATATGATTTTCCAGAAAAGGAGGAAGTGTCAGCTAGTCTTAAACACTGGTACAGGAGTTTTGGGGTATGCTTATGTAACACAGAGGCACCCAAGACTGCTCCGATAATCAAGTTTGAGAACCAGAGCAATACAGGAGCATTGGCCCACTAATTAGCCTCCCTGGAAGTGGGATGTGATGACTTGAGCAGAGCCCCGTGAACCGGATCAGTGACGCCGTTTCTATTTGGCTGTTGATGAAAACAGTTCCTTTTCATCTGATATCTGCTCCTTTGTAAAACCCTTGTAGTTTTCCTTGGGTTCCTATCGACAAGCATCTTCACTAACAAAATTTGTGGCTTGTCAGCCTTTTTGCCTTGAATCACTTAAGAAAAAAGGAGAAAAGGTTTCTAATCCATGCCTAGATTTTCCCACAGATCAAGTTCAGGCAGACCAATACGGGAATAAGCAGTGGAGTGAAGTTCATCGGATTTTTTTGGTTAGGGTTGTGAGGTTTGTTTTGGTTCAGGTTTTTCTCACCAGCCCTTTCAAAATTGCTTCTTACACAAAACAGTGACCTGCAATTTTCAGATATCAGTCTAAAACATATCACAAAATGAAACACTCTGAAGAAAGGAGACTGAACAAATGCACTGCAAGGGCTTGGGTCACAAAAACTTGACCAATTCCAACACGCAGGATTTTTTTTTCCTTTTTCTAATCCTTTTCACCAGCAGGATTCTTTTGGGCTAAAGGGATTAATTTCAGTACTTTTGTAAAGGTCAAAAAGGACCATTTCTAAAATCTGTTCAACTTTCTTCTTTGCTTCTTTTGAACAGTGCACAAGAGAGAGCAACTGTATGGGCTCAAGTTTCCGTTTAACATATTTTTGACATTTTGCTCCTCTGGTGATGGAACTAAGGGCAGTCAGTTAACTTCACTGGAGCTCACAAAGAAAAAGATGTCAACAAAGCTTAGACCATTTCTTTAGAGCTAACATGAATCTTCAGAACGCCTGGCAGGAAGCTACGCGAAGTATTTTGTCATATAATTTTTTTACTTTATTTTTTAAATCCTTCAGTGCTCCCTCATAGACCTACAGCTCAAAATGCTATTTTTCAATTATTTTGATAAAGCTAACTCTCAGTGCTACTACAGATTATTCTAAAAGATCCCTTAAAATATTAGAGTAGCATCTTGGGTCTGCACAAGGAAAAATTATCCCCTAATCAGATCACCACTGAATCGCAGAAATTAGAGATGGAAAGGAACACTCACTCTATCCCCATGCCAGTGAAGGATTGCCCTCTAGAGTGCACTTTCTACTACTTTTTCACATCTAATTTGAAACTGCCTTAAGTGATGGGTCTTTCACCACTTCTTACTCTTCTTTCTCTTCTGCATTCTGAATTTAGTATCATGGAGCTTTATCATGGCATTCAGCCACCTTTTTATTTTTCTTAATTTCCACCCATTATTCTCAGTTATACCCCTCTGTTCCTCTCCGTAGTAATTCTTCACCATGATTGGTCTTTACTGAGCACGTATTTCAAGATAGTTATCATGTCCTTTGCTCTATTTGCATATCCAATCTAAATTTATTGCATTCCTAATATTGCCTTATAAATCAGATCCTTCTAGTCACTTAATCTTTTTGGTTGCTCTTCTATAACTTGCCTTTGAACTCTGCACATCCCTGAGATGGCAACAGGCATGAAATTTGCCTTCAGGCTATGCTCGGCCATCAAAGCAAGCCCTGGTATTACCCTGCCAGTCTCCAAGAAAAACACAACTTTTGTTGTCGTCACTGCTCTCTGAGGCCTGTTTTAGCTTGTGACGGGAGAAGGTAGGATGGACAGCCTGCAGACGAGTGCTGTGAAACGGTGGCAAGGATAAAGGGAGAGCAGAAAGAATTTTGGTGGAAGGGAAAGCAGCAATGCATAAGAGAAGACCACGAAAAGAAATCAGAATATAATCCTTCATTAACACATCTGGGATTTTTCCTAGACAAAGTATGGGAGAAGGAACACAAGACTGAAATACTGGTTTGAACAGTTATTACCGTAATAAGTAGGACCAAATTCCCAATGGCATAACAGAAGAAATAGTTGAAAGTTGAAACAGTAGCAGAGGGTGGCAGAAGAGTAGAGGACACATGGACATCAGAGATCCCTTGACGACTAGAAAGTAGCTAGTGATCAATATAGCGAATATCCCCTCTGAATCATGTCAATGCTTTGGTGTTCAGAACCAAGGGATGTAACCCTCGTTGCATAAAATTGATTAAATGAGATCAAATACCTTTGCGAAAGCATTTTATTTATTTATTTCAATATGAACTCTTGATGTACTGTTGTGCTCTGCCTTGAAGAACTTGGTACATGAGCCATACATTAATATACACCCCTTTCACGAAGGATTGAATTCATGACAAACCCAGCCTTCAATCTGGACATAGGTAAATACGCTTTTCAGAGAATGAAATGTTAGCATCTTTAATTAAAAAACTAGTTTACATTTGTTGGTGCCAATATAAATTGAGTATGCATTTTCTTTATTATTTTTTATAATTTTTATTAACACCGGGATTCATTATTCTTTGAAGTGAAAAAACTCCACTTAAACTCTTTTAATACATATTCATATACATAGTCAGATTTTAATTTAGAGAAACCAGTCTTGCATACAACAGATCACGGCAGCTGGCTTTGGGAAAGTGGGGGGTTGCAGAGTCAGCTAGACTACCAGGGTAAGAAAAATAACAACCTTAATTGAAAGAGAAAGAAGAGAAATCAACTCAATGCACAAAGGCAGAAAACTCCCCAGTCTCAGGAAATGTTTGTGGGTTTCTTTTTTTCCTTTGCAGTGGCAAGGCATAGTATTTCCACACAGCTGTGAAGCTTGGGAGCAGACTCAGCTGAGATTAATAGCATCAAAGAAATATTGCCTTTAAAAAATAATTGTAGAAGCAATTGGCTAATTTCACTAGTCAGACTTTGAAATCTCCACCTGTACCTCATTATGCCTTGGCTTACCCTCAGGACACACTCTTCCATCCCACCTTTTCAAAATAAAAATACTACAATACTCAAATTTTTCTGTAGAGTCAATTAACTTGGCACTAGACCCACGTACCTAAGAACACACACACACGAGAGATTCCAAATTTTCCCAACTTCAGCTTCTTCCTCCCAACCTCACCACACATTCCTCCCTCTTCCTCTACTCCAAATCAGATGTTTAGGGCTAAGCTCCAGATAAAACCAGGAAAATTGTTTAAACTCAGACTTACCTCCTTTCCTGCAAAGTTTTTAAACCAGATTGTGGGACGCTATGTTCTGTCAGTGCAACAAAAAGCTGAACTGAACAGCTCAGGGCTCAGGAGGAAAAATAGAAGAAATTACTTTTCTCTTGTACATACCAGACAATTGACCACAATTTCTTAGAAAAATCTCAGAGGTTTCTATCACTACATCCTGAGCAACAATCTAGCAGACTTAGGAGATGCAAGAGGCAGTCATGAAAATCTTAGAAACATTTCATAAGTATCATGTTATACTCCATTAAAGGTGGGGAGAACTTGGTAAATCAGTGAAATTAGTTAATCTCCGTTTTAATGGAGTCTGCACTTCACTGATAGGAAAGAGAGTGGCTATTTCTTTTCTAATTCACTTGTTTTTCCTTCTACTTTTTTCCTACTATATATAGTAGATATATATAGTAGATATACTATATATCATGAAACACGTTGTTTTTATTTTATATATGCAAATGTCAAGATTTCTTGTCTGACAACAATGTTGTAGATCTGGAGTGAATTTGAACATTGCCAGGTTTGATTTTTTTCATTTTTAAACAAAACAAAACCAACGCAGATTACTCCCTCTATCAGTATTGTTCATATCACTGTGTAAAACTGAAAATTACAAGGAACACCTCAGGGTGTTAAACAGCCTTCACCTTTATCTGTCCTGAAAAAAAAAAAAAGTAAAAGTCCAGAAATATCTCTCAGCTATTTAATGCTTTCAGTCCCTAAACAATAGTGATTGATTTTATTTGGTCTGACAAACACAAATTAGCCCATACTCATTTCATCCTGTCAGCCATGCTTCTGTTGACTTCTTTGCATTAAGAAGAAAATGCAGTGATTTTAATGAAAAAGGGAGAGGGCTGGAGTCAAATATAAGACTTCTCTGCTCCTGAAAATGCATCTATTTTAGTTGTCTACACAGACTAGGCTTGTTTTTTTATGTAAAAGCAAAATGAATTTAAAAATAAAAGGACACTTTCCTTTCCCTTTAAACTGGCCTTGCAACTATCCAGGGCTTTATTTCCTCATTTTTTCCTGCTTTATGACAAAAGAACCTACAGACAGCAGTAATGTTTCTTTCCTTTTTGACTTAAGATACAGAATTATTTCAAAAGATGAAAAATGGAATGTGGAATTCAAACTTTCAGACACTTAAAAGCAAGTTTGATAGAGACAACAGGATCAAGAGTAATCAGGCTAGGGCAAGGTACACTGCTGGCCACAGAAGTTTATTAATTTCTTACGTGACAGGTTGGTGTGCTCTGCCAACAGGCTCAGGAGACTAAAGACCAGGTTAAGACATCAAACATCTGCCTGTTGAACCTTATCAGAGACTGTTGTCTTCTCTACCATACAGCATATTCATCCTCTTGAACCCCAGAGGATTCTTCTAAACAAACTCACTCTCACCTACTGCATTGAATTAGGATATGGATTAGGAGGTCAATCTGAGCCTGTGCTGCTACAGTAGGTGCTTTTGGCCACAGCCAGCTGATGGGGATGAGGGTCTTTTTCAGGATAACACTCCTGAGATGGAAAGAGTATTCCTAGTCAGCCTTGGTCAGGAGAAGTCTTCCTCAGTAAAGTCATCAGGGCATCTTACTCTCACCTCACCTTCAGGAATACAGCCCTCTTTCGAACACATGAACAGGCAATGAGCTACTGAAGTTACAGGAAACGGTACTTGGAGAGTGGGAAGAACAAAGCGTGCACAATTTCTGTCAGAAAGAAAATCTGGAAGTAAAAAAAGAAGGGAGGGAGAATGAAAGAGAAAGCCTAAAAAAATAGCAAACAGATTGTGATGTTACATGCCGCTACTGTCCTTCAGAGAATGAACAGCATTGAAAGAGAATAATAAAAATACACCAGATCTATGGGAAAGTGAAAAAAATGAAGCATGGCAAACAGAAGGCCCAGGAAAGGCAGAAAAATGCATGGGTTGTTCCTGTACGGGTTAATAGACCTAAAGGTCAACATTTGAAATTTTGTTTTGGATGACAGGATAACCAACAAGGGATAGCGAGGTGTCTGTGGAAGAAAGATAGTCTGTCTTGAAACCATGTCTATGGTATTCTCAAAGTCTTGAGCTGAAAACATTGGCATGAAGACAAAGAAGATTCCTTCTTTTTTCTTCCAAAATTATTCACAAAACTTCACAGATAAGCTGTTATTTGAAAAATATTTTTCGGGGAATTTATTACTAAGGATAGAAAAATTGCTGGTGTTAATCTCAGAATCCTCTTCTGCGTGAGCCCTCGCTACCAGGCTCTGCAGGTGCCTTGGGTATCAGTGAAGAAATAATTACGGAGAACAGCAGACTGAAGATAAGAAGGCTTCAGCTGAGAGACAACAAATAAAAGACTCCCATGGACCAACAAGCTCAGGAGAATAAGTCCTGTTGACTCTGTGAGAACTGATAAACTCAGAACACCAAAACTTGGGACAAGACCATCAGCACACACAAACATCAACAGGCTGCACATCATCCAGGACAAGTGTCATCTGCTCTGCTGTGTGCACAGGCTGCAGGAATACACACACAGAGTGTAAAGCAAAGAGTATCTGAGCAAACAGCCAGGGAGCTGCAAGCTGTTGCTACAACTGGGAAGAAGAACATGTAAGTCAATGTGATGTGCAAATACCTTCCCGCTTTTAATAACAGTTTTAGTCTATTAACAGTAGCTTAAAAAAAAAACCCAACAACAAACCACGTGCTCTAATAACATTGCTTCTGATCTACATCCCCACTTCCAGCAAAAGCTCCCATTAGGAGAAAGGGAACTTCCAGAATTTATATGAAGTTCAGCTATGATCTCACTAGATTTTGATTCCTTTATGGTTCTCCAAGCTCCTATCAGCAAAATGACCCACACAGCACTTCTCTGAAGCAACCAAAGGGATTTGCTTGCACTCACTGCTGGTCATGTACCATATTTAAGAAGCTTCGTTGACAAGCAGAGGTAGCCATTTACAAGGAATTATTGGATGTGAGCTCACAAAGACATCGTAAGTTGGAAGGAAACAAAACTTTAAGTGCAATAAATCTATCTTTAATGTCAATACAAAACTCACTGCTCTGGTCAAGAGCATTTCAGAGGAGTTTTAGGAGGTTCAGAAGCAAAACACTCCCTGGAATTTCCATGAAATGTAGCTGCTATGTCAAGTCAGCAGTTTTGAAATGCTCTATTTGGGAAAATAGCAAACAGCTATGGTCTAGCAGAGTCTTCTGAGCAGTTCAGGCTGACAGTGATTCAGCACCTGCTGCGGCTTCAGCCAGCCTATGTCAAGCAGATGCCCCTGTAGGAATTCTTTGCACCTCCCGCCCAACAGCCAAGCGCTAGACTCTAGGATAGTCTCAGTGCAAACACACACTCCCCACACATTCCCTTTAACTGCGATAATTTTCAGCTTCTTAGACTATACAGTGAGTTACTGAGGAAAGACAAAAAGTGTTGAGGAAGGATGATCATATAGCTGCCGTGGTAATTAATAATCTCTTTTGATTAAGATTCTTTGGCTTTTCACTCCAATTTACCCCACATGCTACACAGGCCCATCTTACCATCAAACTTTTAATTACCACATTACTATACTTCTGCTATTATAAACACGAAGAAACAAGTAGATTCTCCATAATATATTCTCTCTTTTATATTCTCCTCTTTCAGGTATGCAGAAAGGCCTTTGAGGTATCAGGCAAGTTTTAGGAAGGAAAATCAGAAGGAACAGAAATAGCTCCAGTGATGATGCTTTAATCCATCTTCTGCCTCTAGATCTATGAAATGTTGATGTCTCATTCAAATTGGAGTTCATTAGATGGGAAGAATCCAAGTGCATTTTAGAATCCTCATACTCCACCATTAGTTTTGTTCTAAGGTTAGCATAAAAAGCTGACAGCGTAATTAATCTTTCACTAAAATCGAAGATTCAGAAGAAATGCATCAAAACACAGAAACATTCTGTCTTTTCTTAAACCCAAATATTTTAACGTTCCTTCCAATTAGATTACTTGTATTGGACTACCAAAATGAAGCAAAGTGAAAGTTTATCCAAAACTCAGCTGCATTGTCAACTAGTGTTTACTGAGGGAGTGTGATGTGCTATATTTTAAAAAATTATTAAGCATATTTCCTGTACAGTCATCTATGGGCATAGTCTTCTTAGAACAAGCAGTAACAGCATAGAAAAAAGGAAGCTCTGAGTTCCAGAAAATGCTTCCATGAGGCAAAATAATAAGGTTATTAAATGCAATTCAATTTCTGAATCGACTAAGAGTGTTCAGTTTCCAAATAAGTAAATAAGCTAATAGGGAAGAATTGATAAATATGTAGATCTGACTAAAAAAAAAAAAAGGCAACCAAAATACACAGCTAATCAGTTCACACACACACAAGAAAAAAAAAGAAAGAAAAATTGATCCATCCTGCTCTCCTCTCCTCCTTTCCTGGTGTTTCCTGCAGAACAGTCCCCCAGGTAATAACAGAGGAAGATATGGGTGTGCCTTTCCCTTTCTAGATCACATTTTTACCATGCCTTGGAATATCAAGCAATCTGTTTGGAACAGGATACATCTCCCTCAGTAAAGCTCATTTAAAGCAATTCCAGAGCTCATTGAGCAGCCAATATAAATATCTAACATGACACCCACATTGGGCTTTAAAACCCATGGGCAACTGTGCTGCTTCTAACTGAGCTGCACTTAGTGGGTCAGTCACTGATAACTCATAGAGAAATGACAGTAACCACGATGCCTTGAGAGCACGGGTTGCCCCAGACCACAAAGCTGAGCCCTATTTAACAGAAGGTTTCCCCGCAATAGAGTGTGATGAAGAAGTGAAAACATCTATTTAATTTCAGTCACAGCCTGTAAGAAGGTGGCCCAAATGAAGAAAACAAGAGAGAAGAAAGAATTTTTGTAAGTGGCTTTCAGTCCTTCCAACAACAACAATATCCCTGTCTCTTCTGGTTTGAAGACAGGGTCACTTTGACATATCCAACCTACAAAGCCCCATTCAGCTGTTCACCCAGAATCAAGATCAAACCCTGACAGCATAGCATGAAATATCTGAGCTGCGTCTCAGGATAGAGGTGACCTCCTGCCTCCCAGGCTCTCTTCTACACTTCCACAATCAGCACTGTATTTGACAAGACCAGCCCATGGAAGATGCCAAGTCTCTTATCAACTTGTTTAATAAAATTCCACCAACTGACCGACCCAAAGCAAAAAGAGCAAACTGAAATCCAAGACTCGCCTCACACTCTGGAGCTAGTTTATTTAGTTTGGCCAAGAAAGTTCACCATTATTCTCTTTAAACTCCCCCTCAGTGACATCCAGCACAATAGACCACAGGTAGCCTTTCCCTCCCTCCACCAGCAGGACTGAAACCTATCCAAAATTACCTCTTTTTTTTTTTTAGTGTCCTTGAAGGTCACTGCCCTTTCTCACTAAGGAAAGGCTGCAAAGGGGAAAGCTGACTGTATCACCTTGATTCTGCGTCATTGAGAATCTTGTAACTGCACAGGCTTTTGACCACATAAATGTCATCTGAGACACTGCTGTTTAGTTGGCAGCGCTCATCTAAACTCTGACAGGAGCAAACCGACAAAGTGCTGCTGCTTCAGAAAGGAGCTGTTAGCAGCTGGACACTATCAAAGTTTCAGAAAATCTAAATAAATGACTATTAGCTTCATGATTTCTCCACTGAAAGTAGCCCTTGCCCTAAACTTCTCCTCTGTTATCATATCCCACAAGCTGTTCTGCTGAAAAATGCCATTAGCTGCCATGTGTGGGTGCTGAGCATCTAATTTAATTTTATTAGAAACAAGATGGAAAGAGATCGAAGCCCACTGCTACTGAGAAGCAGCCACCTTCATCCTCTGAGCACCTCCATTGCTCCCAGGAAGCTCAGCACACATCTCAGCAAAGCACGGGGTCTGGGAAGGCAGAATCCTGAGGCCTAACAACCAAATTATTCACAATTTGCCCAGGAAGGCTCTGAATACAATGCTTCTCAGCAAGTACCCTTTCTAACAATGACAGGGGTTATTTAACTTTCATCTTGCATGTTACAGAAGCTATCACCGCCCCACAGAGGCAAAATAAAGCAAATAACCTGCACTCCTGGGTCGGGCACTGCATTTCCACAATGGTACCCCAGCTCAGAAGGACCCTATGGTTTCTTGTATCCATCACCATATATTTGTCCTTTGAAGATAAAACGTGCATGTCTCTAATGTTTCAAGAATGGTCCTTAGGGCACCATTATCACAGATATGGAGGAGGATCAAAATAGCCTGTGATTTCACAGCTACACAACTGTAAAGATCTGCAGGAAAATAAAATAATTGGGAAGGGTGTTAGGAGCACTATTGTACATCTAACTCTCTCTTCAAGAAGTGTCTTTAAAGTCACTGGTACCAAATTATTTGCTAGCCTACTGTTGCAGTTTGCCATTGCCTGACTTTTGATGTAAGCAGGATGAATGTTCCTCACTTGCATGCCAAAGAGCACAAAACTGGTGGGAAGGAGCTGACAAACCAGAGGGTGCTGTACCCTGCTATGGTGCTGTGGGAGATGCTGCCTCTCACCTCTCCACTATCGAACTACTGCCCTGTCAGCTGGTGAAAGGTCAGTTATTTTTAGGCACAGCAAGACAAGGGTGGGGGGTGGGAATACTAACCACTGGCCCACCATGGTGGGGAATAAAGTATTTTTAAGTACATCCAGTTAAAACACTGCATTAAAAATTGGTAAGAAACTATTGAGCACTATTTTATTTAATTTTTAAATAACTGAGGGCTTTTGTTAATACTTTCTAGCAAGCTATCACATCTTGTTCAGATATTGACACAAGGATGAAGAAAATATCCATATTTGCCCATAGCCGTGCATAAAATCCAGCAATTTTAGTTCACTTCTGATTTATGAAAGGATTCAGGCTTGGAAGAGGGATAAAGAAAAACATTAAAAATACTACACTTGAAAAGATGCAAAACTAAAGAGGGCAACGGGACAGAGAAGCAAGTTGCCACAACTCACAACAGTTTTCACCAATCTAAACCCCTGGGAGCTTAGAGGAGTAGAAAAAAAGTGGAAGTAACCACCAAAAGCCATTTCTGATTATTGGCGATAGCACAGGGGGACACACACTGCTAAATCACATGTTTTGCAATGTTATTCTAATATGTAGACAATAAAAAGCAGTAAAATGTAGAGTGGGACTGAATCCCACCGGCAAAGGTAAATGCATTTTAGATACATCTGCTGTGCACAGTGTTCATATCCTCACTTCAGTTTATTCCAAAATGATAATAGGGAGCCCTACCATGGCAGAAAAGAACATCAAGGACTATTAAATGCAAAGATATGATATAATCTCCAGCCTTAAGTCCCTAAACTGCCGATTGCCAGAAGCTAGAAGAGTACATCAGAGCTGCAGGTTTGATTTATTCCCTCACTCTTCCCCTAAGCATCTGCTGCTGGCAGCTGCTGAGGGCGACTGATGGGGCTGGGCAGACCTTCCCGCTGTCCCATTCTGACTGTTCTCTTTCCTGATCGGCTGAAGGTTCAGCTTTTGAGTGGTGCCTGCACCCCAAATATCATATGGGGGTGAGGAAAAGCATGGACATACTTTTACAAAATGAAGGGGAAGTAAAGCGAGACACCTGTTATGACCAAAAAAGAAGCAAGTATGGCATAAACAAAGAACATTAAACAGGAAAGTGAGATGGAGGATTTTTAATAAAATCCATCGGAGGAGACCTGAACAAATGCAATCCCTTCAAAGCAAGGGATATTGACATGGAAATACCTGCCTGGAAGACACCAGGGGCATCTCTGACACAGTTAAAACCTACATTAATATCACCCTTGGTTACTCATGAGACCAACATAAAGCAAACCCCTTTCACTACAGCTCTTACTGAGACTGCAAACGGGAACAGATTTATTATGATCTTGCAGTTACTGTGGTCTTGTGGAAGGATGAATGGTTTTCACGAGGATTTACAACATTTCAGCACACCTTTTTAAGCATAAAGAGGAATTTAGTCTGTGAAAGGCAAATAGCTAAGAAAAGCAACCTGTGCATGAAAGCTTGTCATAGCAAGGACATGATAGAGAGAAGTACTCAGCTACCAGCTTGGCTCTTACGCTTCCACCAAGTGCTCCCAGCAGAGCTTGTTGGAAATCCCTCAGTCTCTCATCAGTCACTGGATAACATCTTGAGGATGAGGAAAACCAATATAATTCTTCACTTCGATTCCCATCCCCAAGCATCTCTTCATAAGCATGGAGAACACGGTGCCTCAGTGCTGTAAGTGAGCACTAGCTTCTCCAAAGCTAGTGCTGCGAAGTGATGCCGATAAGGAAGAGGAATTTAAAATTTTCCACGGAATTCTCTTATTTCTTACTCAAATACACATATTTTACTTTAGGCTGCGGGTGTTACTGTTAGCTGGAGACTACACACATGCAACAGGGATGAAACATTTTTCCCCTTCCAACGATGTACAAACCAGGATTCAATTATAATGACACCTCCCACATGTACAAGGAGAAAAGCTCCTGAACAAGGTATTCTGCTTAGCAATATTTAACTTCCATAGAACTGCAAACACAAGAGACCTGAATTCTTATTAGGATTTCCATAACTCAGGCCAGTAAGTATTCTTAATTTATTGGTGCTCTGAGTAATTGCCCACAAAAATACCTGCTGCTGTGAGCAAAAATGGAATCCACCCTAAGGTAATAATACAGTTGTTAACATTAAGGTAAATAGACTTAGATTAAAAACACCACCACCACAGGATCAGTTCAGTTTCTTTTCTTCCTCACAATAAAATACATACACACACACACTGGTCCATGTTATCATTTCATTCAGAAAATGCAATGAAAATGTCATCATCATCCATAGGGGAAAAAAACCCCGCCAAGCAACTTTCTAGGTGTTTCTAGGACAGGGCCCGGTGTCAATAGACCTGTCCCCTCACACGGCAGCCGGTAATGGAAACCGGGGTTTGTGCAGTCACAGGCTGTGAGTTCAGAAAACCCCTCCTCCTTACAAGGGGCAGGAACCCTGTTGTGATTGAAAAAGCCCTTTCTGGCTGTGGAAAGCAACTCAGTACGGCTCTGTGCTCCTCCAGACTAAGCACGATTTGAGTCATAGTCCTAACTCAAGGATTAATTTAATAATTGTTTACATTTCATTATTTCATTAATTCCCTAGGGAGGGTAGGGACATGGAAAAAAATATTTATGAGTCAGCCAGCACTGGGAAGAGCTAATAGCCCCCACAAACAGGAAAAAAAAATTTAAAACCCCAACAATATGCAACATAAGGAAAATCATGTCTAATATAACTAAAGTAACATGAACCACAGCTACAGAATGAGAGAGGAGGGAGAAACTACTGCAGAAAGAAAGCGACTGATAATGGTGCCAGCGTCCAGCTCATCCTCATGATATAAGCAGCAAAAGGACAAAATCGTTTTAGCAAGCGGGTAAAGGAACATCGTATCACTAAGTGCTCAGAGGATAAAACCTCTTTGCACCAAATCCAGTCAATTGATGTTAAACTTCTATTGATTGGAGCAGCTGTAAAAAGCTTGAAGTGCAGGTGTAACTGAGACATCCTGACAGCTCAACCTTCTAAATAAATCCACACAGAAATATAGCCAGGGACAGCCTAGTCTTGCAGAGGCATTACAACCAGATTCTACAACAACAGGTACCACGGAAGATATGCAGTAATGACGGCCTCGTTGAGCAGAGCATTGTCATTCAGTGATACCTGTACGACGCAGTAGCATGGGATCTGGAAAACCAGACTAGCAAAGCTTGATCAAAGCTCACAGCAACCTGTTCAGATATAGAAGACTGGCTCTTCTGTAAAATGACTTTCGTCTACAAGAATTTTGTTGTTACTGTTAAAAAAGAGGCTTTTGTTTCCAGAAGGCATGTTGGTACAGTTCTAGCCTCTAGTTGAGCCACAGCTTGTTTTCTTTGTGGTCCCCCATCACAGCCATTTTTCCTCTCTTTTATCTGTCTACTTGGATTTCCTCTACATGAGAAGAGCAGAATGGTGCATACCTACAGTCTTAATTTAGAGCTTAGACATTGTCAGAGCACATACTAGGAACTGAGAAGCACTGCTGGGTCCCACATATTAGGTTCAGCTTTTGTTTGTTACTGGTTTTTGAAAAAAAACAAAAAAACCAAAGAAAACCCAATCCAGCAATATCCAAACTCAAGTCTAGACTCTCGAGCAAGCACAGCTGAAAAGAGGGTACTTGGAGGGAAGAATCACAAGTTTGCATCCAAGGAGAGACCCAATGCTCTTGGAAACACTAGAGCAGAGCAGGTATAATGTGATGGAATGAAAGTCAGGCAACCAAAGAAATACCACTGAATAAAAATAGACAGGAGTTTTACAGCCACTTGAAAAACATTAGGTCAGAATCTGATTTGACAAGAGCTTCTTAATCAATATGCCTTGCCATTAGTCAGTCAAATTTCTCACTAATGAATACTCTTACCTGCATGCTGAACAGCTCCAAACACTCCTTGAGATAAACAAAACAAACCAAGAGAAGAATTGAATGGGTCACTGTCCATGAAGAGTCTCCACCTTCTTTACATTAACCTTGTGGTTTACAGCTTGGTGAATTTCAATGTATCTTGAAAACTCAAATGGCTTTTACCGAATAATTATCATCTCAAAAGCACAGAGCTGTCTTGACCACTATAGTCAAAACCTCAAAAATTTCAATTACTGCTTAAAGGCAATTGGCTGACTGTAACAAGATGACATTAGTTGTTTTCTTGTGGGTTTTTTTAATCAAAATTTCCTTTGACTTAAATAGAAAGGTAGAAAGATAAAGTATTCATTAAGTGATTCAAATTCTAGAAGATCCAGTAATTCAGACTGAGACACTAAACTGACTCCCCTTGCTTTCCAATATTTCAAAGGCAACGTCAGAAGTTCCTCATATGGAGCCGGTAGGTCAAGAGTGAGAGCTACTCTGCCAAAGGGCAGAGGATTCAAACAGCAAAGTGGAGAAAAAAAAGCAGGAGAGAGAAAAAAACAACCCTATGCAAGAGAAACAAAGAAACAGACAGAGGGAAAGCTATGGAGATTCTGCACGAGAGCACTTAGAGCCAAGAGGAAGATACTTAAGACAATATTAATCCAACTCAGTTCTTCCCTTCTGCAGTTAACTTCCTTGAAGGCTGCTGCATTTTTTATCACTTCTTTTCTCTGCACTTCAGCGCAAAAAATAAAAAGTGTAGATCCTTTTATCTACAATAAACTTTGGAGTTCAGCAGCAAAGCTTCACCGACATTTTAATCTTAGTGTTTCTTCGTGGAATAGAGACTCAAAGCCAGTTTCTAATGCGTAAAAAACTCAGCATATTTGCATTTAAAAGACTGAAGTACTTCGGCCATTTTTGTATAATTTAAAGGAGAAAAAGAACATCTCATACTCTAAGCAGTTTTCTCACTTCTACCAGCTATTTTATGGTGATAGTACATGAAGTTTATAGCTGAAGAGTTTAAGATACACACACAGACACGTGAATTGCCTTAGGGATAGCACCATGATTTATGGGGCCAATAGAAAAAGGCTGAACACAGGCAGCACAACAGGATTAAGTACAGATACAGTGTAAGCATCACACACGGAAAAATTTCATGCCATGAAATACAGAAGGCTTCAGAGAAAGTCCAATTTGAAAATAAAAAGTTAGAGAGAAACAGCATTAAAAAACGTTCATGCAGAACATTTGTCTGTGTTCCCTGTATATTCAGGACAGGCAGACACTGCTGAAACAACCACGAGAACAAAAGTTGAAGATAGTACATCAATAGAGGAAGGAAGCAAACCTACAGCTATCCAAAGATATGAAAGCCATATATTATCCCTCCGTTGCATTTACTTTTCAACTGGAATGGGAAAATACAGTCTCATGTTTTTAGCTCTTTGTGCCATATGCAATTTTTATTTTCCATTGATTTCCCATTGTAACTGTACTCTGTGCGAAATAGCATACAATAGAAAATAATATGCGTGCCCGTTTTACTGCCCCAAATTGGATTTCCATCCCATTTCTTCTGATAGACCAGTTTTATTTCATCCTATCATTATTTTACCTTATCTGCTCTCAGTCTTCATTTTATTTCGAGGAGAAACTCATCCTCATACAGGTAAGCCAGAATACGATACAGCCAACGTTAAAAGCTCACTGAAGCTTTATTTGGGGCACGTAGTTCACAGCACACAGATGAATTTCACCCTCAATATAACAATGAAGATTTCTGGCCAAATAAGGGAGGATTCAGCATACCAGTACTCAACGTGTTTTCTTCAAAACAGAATCAAGACTTCATTTCTGAAGTGATTTGTGGCCATATCCCATTCCTGACTTTCAACGCTCACCTGAGCATTTTCTCAAACAGCAGAACAGCTGAGGTTACGGTATTTTCTGTCAACCAGCTCCAGTCACAGAGTCAAAGTTACTGGCAATGTTAATTAGGCTCTCATTGACTAGTGGATCCTTTTCTGGGAAAATATAAATAGACTATATACCTCCAAACTTTAATGTCGTATAAATCAGGATACAATCACCTACCCAAGTGTTTGCTCTGTCACAAATACAACTTATCTACCTCCTACACTTAACCCAGTCCCCTAAGAAACAGACTATAAAATTAAATTCCTTAGAGAAAACCAGGTTTTTCTTCTTCGTAATTTTAAATAAGTCCAGTGTATAGGGGAATATCTAAAATATCTATCTCCCTTACATGGAGTGTGATCAGGAGAGGAATCAGTAGAATACATGCTTCCCTTTGGCCTAAAAATATTTGGAGCAGAGTAGTGAATGAGTACATCCATGAGTACATCCCAGAACACCTTACATGTGATCACAGGAGAAAGGAAAGGACTCTCCGCAGAAATACATTCTTGTTTGTCAAATTATTTCATTTCTCATAGTGTTAATAATGAACTCAGTAATTAGGACAGTCATATACCAGGCTGCCTTATTAAAAAAAAAAAGTCTGCTTTTACTGTTATCCTAGCTACTATCCATCCTAGTCTTGTTTACCTTCTTGCTCAATGCTGTTGCATCCATAGAGGTTACTTAAGGCCAGGCAGCAGCCAAGTTCCTAGGCTAACAGGATTAGCATCTCCATGGGATACTCCAGACTACGCCCCCGCTCTGCACCACATCCCCCATCCAGCTCTCCCACCACACACACACCACTTCCCCTATGACTTCCCAAGGGCTTTTTCAGACCAACCAGGCTTACCTCACTTGAGGATTCACCTGGTATTTTCTAACTTTAAAAGGTATTTTTCTTTTTTAATACAAAGCAGTATTTCCAGTCCTTGCCAAGCTGATTCCTTTTCCTCTGCAACAGGAGGTAGCATATCTATGCATAACATATGACCTGCCAACACAGTCTATTATGATGAGCTTCTACTAAACTTCAGGCTTATTAAATATCTTGTAGTTTAAGTCAGTTACATTCATCCACAAATTCATCTTGCCCAGGGTTTCATTTACAAGACGTTTCATTTACAATTTTTTTCTTTTTCTATTTTCTTACTAGTTTAACAACTTTTGTTATTCCGTTCGACCAGAAGGGACATCTACAGGCTTGCAACCTGAAAGTGAATTTTATTATGCTCAACAGGGAAAAGGCATCATGGGATTCATCCTAGGTTTGTACTGGAGAGACTAATCGACGGCAGAATAAAGGTATTACATGGTCCAAGTTTCATGATTTCCATCACAGCTCTGCAGCCATTTCTTTCTGTTTTTCTTGGAAAAGCAGAAAATAGTCATTAAAAGCAGCACCAAGTAGTCAAAAGAAGAGAACTAAGCATTTATATGAACAAACCTATTGCAAATATCTGTGCTAAACCACAGCAAACCATGCAATGCAGTAATTTAATAGCAACGGTAGAAGGAAGAAGGACACGGTTCTTTAGTATTTGAAAAAGAGTAATTGCTACTTAGTTTTAATATTAGAGATGGTAAAGGTATGGAGGCCAGAATTTACCAACCATGCTCAAGCACAAATTCTGGTGGCAGGAAAGACACCAGGATTTAACCTCAGGCATTTGGGTACAGTTTAGTTGTAAGTAGGAGGTTAGATGCAGTCACAGAAGCTTTATATATATACACACACACACACTGGTCCATTTCCTTATCTTTGCTCTGTCTTGTTTGGAGATATTATCATCTTCCATGGTAAATGCATTAGTTCCTCCTGAAACTCTTCCTGATCCACATTCGATGCACACACACCTCATCACCTAATATGCAATGACAGCTGCCAAACTGCTCTTTCTTCTCTGAAAGATGTGACCTGTCTTCTATTTCAACCTGTTAACCTCACAGTCACAGCACTCCTAATTATCCTCAAACTCTGGATCCTCTCTTACATCAGGTAGGTAAAGCAGACATTGCAACTGCAGCCCTCCTTGGCGACTCGGCCATCTGACTGGTCCCAGCAGATGTGCCAGGTCTGTTCCTCAGTTTCTGCTAAAGACATACGGCACACACAACACAACCTGCTAGCTACGTACAGTCTAGCCAACATTAAACACAACAGGGTGTGGGGTGTCCAGTGGTGGGGGTTGGGAAGTGGTGGGGTGGTGAGGCTTGGCAGGGCTCTTCTTTTTTCAAAAAAATTTTCTCACAACAGAAGTATTAACACACTGGTATCCTGCAGAGATCGGGGCATTCTCAACATCTAGAATTTTAATGCAATTTAGAAGAGTCTATAGCTCAAAGAGTGTGGGAAGAGCAGAGAGAACAGCAGAGAAAATGTACTGGATACAAGCATGTAGCACTGTGACACAAAATCCAGGGCTTTTTTTTAAACCAATTAAGTTGATAATTTGTCAATTCTTTATTCTTGTCACTAAATCATAGATAGTGACAGGTATGACAAATCGAGTCCCTCCCTTGCAAAAAAACTCATCAAATAGAATAAAATAATTGCAAATCATGAGCATCACTAACAGAGATGAGAGCCAGGAAAAACACTGCATGTTGCTTTGGGCTTTTTTGGTAATTTTGAATTGTTGATATGATCATAATATGTATTTAGTTTGCAGTACTCGTTGTTTTACATTAACATTACACTTCCAGGAATGCTAATGTAATATAGATGCAAGATGGATATAAATATTTATGATGCTGTAGGAAACACACAACAGTATTTCCATTACTATCTGCTGGAAGCAGTGTATTATACAGAGGAAGGACACCTCGTCCATGAAAGTGTGCAGAATAGTCACACTGTGAGATGAACCAAGCAAGATTTAGGTATTACAGAGTCCACACTGATACAACCATCATTAAGCCTCCAGAAGGACCTTCCTGTTCACTGCTGACACTTTCCTGAGAGGTCTGAAGGATACTTCTACAACCTGCAGCTATGATGCCCAGGGTCTTACTAACACAATGTTAGAGACATGAATGGCAGCAAATCCAAAACACTATGGGTTTTGACAATGGTTTTCTACTAAAATGGTTCATAAAGTCACACCACTGTGGCTGGATCAATAAGGTGTAAAGCAGCCAATCGCCAATTCTTCACACATTAAATAAGAAGTCAGTACTCCCTTCATGTAGGGACTTGGTCACGCAGACAGACAATCCAATGATAAATCACCTCACATCAAATGGTGGCCTTTCAGGAATGACACACTGGGGGACATTTGCTGTTAAGATGGCAGAGCAATGACCGAAGCCACACGTTGTGCTGGTACTCTATTGGTAACTGTGGAGAGCAGAAAGCACAGATATGCACATACCAGCAGTGTACAGAACACCTAAGAGGCCACATGACTGTCACATCCTATTTGTTGCTTTGGTTTTAAGGGCTGGAGAAATTGGAATTTGAAATCTCTACAAAGAGAATGAAGGAGAGCACAAGAACCATGGTGGCTATTACTAGCTTGTCTTAAGAAAAAAAGAGCATAATATTACAAAGAACTATTCAGGGTTCTCCATTTTTCTAACAGTTTTTCTTCCTCTGCATCTGTCACCAATATAAACATCACACTTGGAACGGTAGCACAAATACGCGCTTTGAGGTCTTATTGCTCCCCAGCACCATAAACATGAACACTAGTTACATATTTACCCTGGACTGAAGTTATGCGAGTCATTGCGAACCACTGAACATTTTATGTAGACGATTTAAGAAAAAAAAAACCCCTATCACAGGATTGTTTCTGAGGACTGAAAGTCTCCACAGGACATGTGAAGTTGGGATCTTAGGCTATTTCCACTGTTGCAGAAATCCACAGCTGCTGCTTCCAGGAAGCATTTGACCAGTTACACAGCCACGATGGGCAAAGGTGATCCTATTCTTCCAAGTAGCTTCAACACCTCCCAGACAGAGTATAACCGAATGGAACAGCAATAACCAGTGAGTACAGGAGCACACGAGGAGATAAAAAGACCACCTCTTTGACCCTTAAGTACAGAGATGTGCTGCAAAACACGTCATTTTCAAGAGAGCTCTCCACCTCCACAAAAATGAGGACAACTGCAACGGCTGTTATGCCACCAATATGTAACACAGTGTTAACTACAGTGACACATCCAAGCCTACAATGAGTTATTTTCCCAATTATTTAAAAAGGGAATTTTACCTTCAAGCTGCTTAGCAAGTGTATTAACCACTATTTAACAAGATAACAGTACGATCAGGAACACCTATGGCTGGCTACACTATATTTCACGGGGCCTGTAGAAAAGTCAATAAATTTATTAAACATTAGCAGCAGGAAGTTGTCATTTTCTTTTCCTTAATACAGAGATGCTTTTAAGCCTTACAGACTTTAGTGTGAATTTGATTTGCCATAATTTCATTCAGAAAAACAGGAACACCAACTGCATGAGCAAACTGGACAGCTACAGCAGATAGCAGTAATAGCGCTTAACCTCAGCATTGCCTTCAGCTGGCAGACTTTGTTTCAAGTGTCATGTATCTTACGCCACTTAATATCTCACAGCAACTATTTTTTTCCTCTCTATCCTTCAGCACCAGTCAAACAATATTGGCCTAAAAAGCCAAATGAAAATTGTTACCCTTCTCTGTTGCAGCATGTATTTGATACGCAGCCCCGAGTCAGACAGCGTGGCTCTTCTTGTTTGGATCAGACTGTGCAAAGCATTCCTTTTTACAACTTGTTTAATCCAAAACTGAACGAAAATACATCTTTCATCAGACAAGCAGTGTTCCTATGCAGGGAAATACAACTGCAAAGTTGATGATGTATCTATATGCATAGGTTGATTAGATGAGGAGGTTTTAGTGCTCTGAATTCTAATAGTCTCTCTCCAGAGAGCTACGTGGCTCATTTAACCATGACCAAGAGACAGCTTGAGCAATTTCATATATACAGAAAACAGATACACTTAAGTCATAGAAATTCTGTGCGTGCAATCCTTGACATCAAACACAACCGAGGTTTATCCAGAGCTGAAAAAGTTTGGCTGAAGCTGTGAAAGGAGAAAAGGAGGCTCTTCTGCTGTCACCAGGGCAGACACTGAACAGCAGTCAACCTTCCTGCTTGAAGCACTGGGGCATTACAGATGGTCCCTTCAGAAGTAAGCATCAAAATCCACAAGTCAGGCTTTGGAAGCAGATTTTGCACCACTACAGTTTAATTGTAAGATTTAACACACAGTATATATATGCTCCAGGGATTTCTGGTCACTGAGCTCTATATTTACTCTTTGCTTTAGTGATTTCAGAATATAATCAAACTCCTTGTCTACTAAATTCAAGAACTGAGGTCCCAGAACATCTGTGCAAACTTCCTAGTCTGTGTCCCCTTTAACAAGCTGATCATCCAAGCACGATACTTGGTGCCTCTCACCATATATGAATTACCACAAAGTAAGGCTTGACAGCTACTAAACAGTTACTATGGTCCTCAGAGTTTTCATGGTCCATAAAATAGAAAGGATGAGTAAGGTGAAAAAAATGTGATGTACCAGGATTTAGAAAAAAAAGTCACCTTTGTAAAATGCAGCACTGTGAATTATAAAAAAGCTACAGCTCTCCTTTTAAAGCAGGGTTTTCTTTTTATACTTATACAGTTAGGGGGAAAATAGTCATAAATGGAATAGTGATTTATATTCCACATAAATAGATCTCCACAGAAGCCTAAATTTCAAAGATGCCTCAAATAGATAAAGCAGATTTCTAGGGAACGAAAGGGAAAATGTTGCAAGTATTTATCTCATGAAAGTGGGCAGAACAGGGGGAAGATCAGTGATCGTGCATAACGGCAATACGCGTCATTAATCCCAATAATTAATGTCACATTATCCCATTTGTTTTCTCATTTTGGAATGCTGGAAGAAGAATCTAGATGAAACCCATCACCCCCACTCCCAAAGAAAACTCAAGTTTCTCAAAAATTATCATTTTCTCATGGAAGCGATCTCAGCCTATAACCTTCACTGTTGCAACGAATAGGAGGCACCGTTGTCTTCAGTTACAGTGATTGAGAGGAGAGGAAAAAAGCAACATTAACATGAAAAAAAGCCTAGACTTGACAGCATAGACAGTAAGCCCAAATTTAAATCTGATTGTTGTTGGCTTATCCTGAGAAGCCTCCTTAAATTAGAAATAGTACTGGTGAATCAGACTAAGGGTCCAGACATCAGTCCTACCTTAATTGCATTGGCAGACATTTAATTGTGTTATCCCAGGGGAAGACACCTATTTAGGAGTGATGTTCTGCCTCCAGCTCAGGAGGGCTGCAGCCCTGGGATGCAAAATCCCCCCTTCTTTCCAAGGCCTGGGATTCCTTCCAAGACCAAAACTTTGATCATCTGGAAGTTTTGACCAAAGCACTGGAGGGCATCATCAGCCTTTGAGTGTACAGAAGCAGAAGTAGCCACAAGCAACCTGAGACATCCTTGGCCAGCCAGCAGCCTTCATCCTCACTCAGAATCAGCTGAAGGTGTTTCAGCAAAAGGTCTCACACACTCGCAATGAAAGTACTCAATTTCTTCAATATTGAACAAAGAGGCAGACATCAGAGAACAAGAGTACCTGATACACAGAAAAAAATCTCTTAATTTGCACTAGGTTTACTGATTTGAAAATGCTGGTGTGATTTTATATTTAAAACAAAGCTTAGCTATGCTTTCTTCCATCACACTATTTATAAAGAACTTTAAAAAAACTCAACAGTTTAACAGAGGCGATTGTTGTTGCAAAACGGGGGAATAAAACCAATCTTATAAGGCCGACACCAAATATGCAAGACAAGCAAAACTGGGGGCACGAATAATGACGGTTTATTTAAATTGCAACATTTACAAATTCTTTTTGTGTTGCCGTTGATAAATGAACCACAGGTTTAGCTATATCTTATTTACCAGAAAGGTTGTAAGCTTCTTCGTATCAGATCTATGCTGTCTGCCTGCTGTAGCCCGGCTGCTTGGTACAATTAGCCCGTTAGATGCGCAAACAGTGCAATAGGAATAGCAAAATAGGAATAAGTAAAAACCACGATTATAACCACACAAAATACAACAGTGTCACTCAGCATAGGTTTACCCACAGGGCATCCTGGGGTGGGGGTGGAAAGGGGGAGTGATTTCGTCAATCTGTCCACCAGTATGGTTCCAAGTCTTCTCTTTTCCAATTTAGGGTCAATATTGGGGCAATATTTATACCTACTTTTTTGCTTTTGGTGTAGATGTCCTTGTGGGGATGACTGTAGATAAGCTTACCACTTATGTTAATTGCACAAAGTCCATCAATTTACACCTGCATGGGCAGAGGTTACAGATCATTTTGTCCAGGGAGGAAAAAATGCCACCATCAGACCCCAGTTTCACACTCCTCAGGGTCAATATTGGGGCAATATTTATACCTACTTTTTTGCTTTTGGTGTAGATGTCCTTGTGGGGATGACTGTAGATAAGCTTACCACTTATGTTAATTGCACAAAGTCCATCAATTTACACCTGCATGGGCAGAGGTTACAGATCATTTTGTCCAGGGAGGAAAAAATGCCACCATCAGACCCCAGTTTCACACTCCTCCAGGACATTCAGATAACACCTAACACAGATATGGATCTAGTGATTGTCACCTCACCAAGTTTTATCAACAAAGAGCTTGCAGGCATCCAGCTGCATGATGTACATGTCTGACATGACCTGGACTTTGTGCTGGGACTGTCCTCTCTACAACTGTGAAGTTAAGTGAAATGACTAAGAGAAAGTAGCTGATGTTTTCCCATTCATGCTTCCTAGGGGGAAATCACACCAAACTCAACTGAAATTTTGTGGTCAGTATAAACTAGAGCCAGCAAGGTATGCTCAGAGCAACAGCACATAAAACCAGTGCTAGTGTGAGAAGAACTGTACTGTCATGGTGGGCAAATGCTCAGAGTTTGTATGCTCAGACTTTGTATTCCTTCAGACCACTTCAACGCAGTCGTGGTTTGGGAAGGAGACTAGGGTAGTAACTGTGTTTGCATACTGTGGTGCACCTCAAAGCTCCAAAGCAGAGATTTAAGGATTTGCTTGAAAGGAGAGCAGAAGGTACAGTAATGAAACTAGAGACCGAGAAACTCACGGGGTACAGGCTTTAGAGAAGTGCACTGTGATGTATGTTTACAGAAACCTCAAATGCCCTTTTTCATAACTCTGTTTATAGCTCATCAGTGTGCAGTAAGTCTTGACCAGAATTGGTCTTTGACACAGACTGTAAAATACAAATCTTAAAAGGACCCAGTGGGAAATAAAAGTCAGTATCACGACAAAATGGATGATTTCTCATGCAGTCTCTTTCCACTCATGCTTCCATATAAAGGAGATATGGAAAATATGTTTCCCGCTATAGAAATTGAGAATTCTGCTTCAATAAAACGACATCTGGCTCCTATGACATTGAAGATCTTATTAGTCCTATTATTGTTGGTATTACTACAGCCATTCCCAAACACACACAGGGTCCTCCTTTTTAAAGGAGCTCTTCCTCTGCTGTCTGTTTATTTGTCAAGCAGAGGAGCAGTCGTTAGACAAGACATTAGCAGCATGCCAGCAATATACTAAAATATTACCATGAAGACAAGATGAATCCAGCAAAGATGCTGCTAGACTGTGTAGAGGTAAATAGGCATTTTATCTGTTCTAGATATTTTGACACCAACATGGCTCGATGACAAAGACAGACACAAAAAAAAAGAAGTTGTCTTTCTCCATCTAACAATTTCCATGATAGAGGAAGCTTGGACAGGAGAGAAAATACAAGTAATTTGTTTTCTGGGCTGTCAAGCCCTTTGTCTTGACCCAACAACAAACCTATTGATCTACTTCAAAGCACAAAGGGGATGGTAACTGTCATGACGGTATGACACAAACCAGATTTAAAAATAAAAAGAGAAAAGGGAAAACAGCTTGTTTATCCTCTGACAACTGTGTGCTCTGGCATTCCTCCTGCATCACTTCACAGACATTCACGAGGGAGATGTGACACACATGTCCCATATGGCAGTGCTCTCCTGGATACCACTCAGGATGCCCTGTGTGTCCTGCAAGCCCTCTTGCCCCTGCTTCATCATGGAGGATAGCACCAAGAAAACACAGTAGTGAAGAACATCATTTACCCAGGCAGGGAATTTTTCAGCCTGCTTTGTCATGAGGAGTTGATGGTGCATGCTGTGAGCTCAGCCACGTGCCTCAGAAACAGAAACCTATACCCACAGGTCAATCCTTCCTGTTGGACATATCCCAGTAATGCTGGGGTACCATGTTTTCTCTGCACTGCTAGCAAGAAGCACACCCGCTTCATTTCCATTCCCCATCCCTCAGGGCTGGGATATCCACAATTTTCAATCAAATCCTAATGTTTTTGTCCACCTGGCTTCCTTGCAATACAGACCAGCTTGGCCAATGCCATCACATCACCTGTCAGTATTGCATTAGTAGCTTACTTAGATTTCCTCCAAGTTCATCTTCTGGAACAGCACCAGAAAAACTGCTCCATCAAACCCACTGGAAACAGCCCCATTGTATTTTATTACCCTGTTGAAAGAAACAATCTAACAAATTTTTGGCTACGCTGGCTCTCACATAGGAGAGCTTCCGCCTTGGTCAGTGCTCTGTGAGTGGTCCCACACCACCCGTAAAAGCAGGCAGATGTGACCAGAGAAACCTTGCGGTGGGAAAACCGGTTTCCAGCACCAGCAGCGCGTGATGTGGAAAGCCAAAATTCAGTACTGCTCACAGAGCAAAACGAAAAAACAAACAGCAGATTGTCCCAGAACAGGGTTCATCTGCACCATTTAACCTGCCATCAGTGGGTTCAAGTCCTAAGTACATTAACATGTCAATCTTCTGAAACCCTACAAGAGGCTGACATAGGGTTGCTATGTTCAGAATTAGTAACTCAGTGACAGAACCTAAATTAGGAGTCACATTAGGAGTGCTTGATGCCCCACACATATATTTGTTTCTTATTAGCACGTAGCGTCCCCAGATAAAATACTACCATAAAAGCCTCCACATGGTCTTTCTTAAAAATTGGCTTTTTCAGCGTTCAGGTGATAAATGTCAGAAAAACCAAATTTAACAACTGGATTATTTCACATGTTGGCCTAATTCAGCAAACAGTGCGAGTTAAATACGGTGGGTTTGGAGTTTTGTTTGGTTGCCGTCATCATCATAAATCGGGGGTTTTTTTAAAAACATTCAGTGTGATTTGCTATTTCAAAACAAATCATCTTGCTTGAAGAAATACCAAAAGTTTGAACTAGGATTTCATGTAGACTACCTGGCATTTCTGCTCAAAGAGATTTATTGGAAAAGAGAAAGCAGTTAAATAAAACCAAGAATGCTTTACTCTGCAGTGGTTTTGGATCAGCCCAAGTTTGATTCATGAAAAATCCTGAAAAGTTTCTGTCATATTTCAGCCTGACTTGTTCCCCTCCCCAATTACTGTTTTGATTGTTAAACAAATATATTTCCCAGCTGTATTAATCAGATACGTGAGATATTCCATTACTACAGCACATCTATAAAGACAGGTTTTCTTCTAACAGAAAGGAAGTTAAATCAATATTAAGGAAATTTCCCAGAAGTCAAATTCCCTAGAATTGCAGTGAGAACAAATGAAAAAGTATTACACCAGGTAATGCTGCAAAACACGAGGGCATCTGGGGCAAAAGATACATCCTTCCATACCAGTTAGAGCTGCCCCTTTGAGCAGATGGACAACTGTAAAAAAAGGTGAAACTTTCAGCGGTAAGCAGAGCTCTGACATCAGTGGAGATACTTGGACCGGCCAGTTAAGATGTCCATCATTAAATCCTGGACTGAGACGTCCGGGTTGATTGTATTTTTAAAAGGATACCAAAGGGTACCCAGACACAGCCCCAGCTACAAAACAATATCCTGTTTGTACACAGGACGCGGGACTTCTTCCTTTTCAGTCCTCAACTACTCACACGTAGTCCATACCCCAAAGAGCCATACAAGCCTCAAGCAGGTCGCTCAGCAAGCTTTAGCCAATAAACTGTAACAGGTGCAAGGGGTACAACTCCACATACTATTTTAAATAAGAAACTGCTCATAAACGTTGTTTTTGCTTCCACAAGAGTACTTATGTAGAAAATAAGTTTTCGTTTATCTTCAGTTTGTGCAGTAAATAAGATATTGCTTCCTCCAGAAAGGCTGGCAAGTTCTCACTAAAATTTAGCATGTGGGGACACGCATCGAAGCACAAAATAAACACATCTTAAATTTTGTTCTCAGAAGCCAAATTTAGCTTAACCACAATAACATTTAACTTACACATTTTCTTTGAAATTGAAAGTGTCAGAATAGAGGATTTAAATATATTCAGATGATCATAAGTCCCAGCACACCTATTAAGGTAGTTTTGCTAAACAGATATGAACTATATAGTAACACACACAGATAAAAATTAGATAAGGGACTCTGTATTCACTGTACCTTGAAAGGCATTATAACTTTAAGCATAGACAGTCACAGGAATGATGAACAGAAAAGATGAGTAAATATTTTGTAGAAAAAAGCAATTAATGATGTTTATTTTTACATACCTCTCACTTAAAAAAAAAAAATCGACAGCTACAGCAGGCACTGTTTCTTCAGTAAAAGTGGCAAAACAGCCTTGGATATAAATCACATCTCCAGATGTACACGATTTTCAGACATGGCTGCTTGAGTGCTCTGTGTCAGCAGTCTATCAGTAAAATGAATTTATTGCTTCTTTGGGGACAGTAGTTACACCTCCCTGGTGAACTTGCAGCTTGGAAAGCTTGGGAGAAGAATGCTTCTCACACTTGGTTAAGCTCTAACCTGTCAGACACTACTTGTTCATGGAAACAAATCTCCAATCGGGGAATTTCATGTTACTAAATGTTACTGAGGTATCCCTAAAACACCAAAAGAAAAAAAAAGTTCTTCTGTTAGGATGGGATCCCATATGTTCTCTAGTATAATTTTACATGGAGCTTGAGTCTTTCAAAATTTCTTTTTACTACAAAACCCCATAATTTATAGAGTGGGCTAATTTGCCAGTAATACCTCAAAAATTGTTATTGGGCTGCCTGAAGCTTAGCAAGCTCAAAAAACATAGTCTGAGATTCCTGGTAAAGACATGGTATTTTATCTTTCCTCTTAGTTGTCTGCTCTGAAGCAACAGTTCCATCAACAAGGGGAAGCAGTCTGGAGAGCATCTGTTGAAAACATAACACCAAATCCTAGCTTTAGATTATCTATTCCCACTAAGTTACATCCTTAAATCAGACAAAACCCAATGAAATTTGCTGAATCTGTAAGAAATGGCTTACAATGAAATACTCAGAGTTGTATTAAAAGTAAAAGCTAATCTGGGTAACCAGTAATGTTTAAACATGTGACCCACAGGAGAGCAAGTCAAAACAAACCTGCAAACCAAGAACAATCATTTCAAAGAAGTGGCTTTTATACGCACCAGTTATTTTCAGCCAGCCCTATCCATTTATTGTATCCTGTATTACTATTGCCAAGATAAAGAACAAACAAGATCATACCGACTTCAAGCATTATTCTCATTACCAAGAACAACTGTGAACAAAAGGCAAGGAAAGAGACGTTACATTTAGTGGAAACTTCCTTTTGGGAAAACCTACTGAAGTGCTGAAAAGCCAAACTACCCTTTTCCTCCAGACCCCCATTTCTTGTACTGCTGCTGCCTGTTGACTGTGAGTCTGAGATGTAAGTAGACACAGAGGAAACAGTTGTCAACATGCAAGGAATAGAAAACTTGAGTGTTTTCCCTGCATATTGCTTGTTTCTTTACCCCTTTCTTGCCATTTAAATGCATGCTATTATAGAATCATCTGGTTGGAGGAGACCTTTAAGATCATCGATTCCAACCATTCACCCTGCACTGCCAGGGTCCCTAAACCACGTCCCTCAGCACCACATCTACATGGCTTTTAAATGCTTCCAGGGAAAGGGACTCTTAACACCTCCCTGGGCAGCCTGTTCCAAAGCTTCACAACACTCTCTGTAAAGAAATTTTTCCTGATATCTAACCTAGATCTCCCCTGGCACAATTTAAGGCCATTTCCTCTCCTCCTGTCACTTGTTATGAGACTGACCCCCACCTCTATACAGCCGGCCATACCTGACCAAATCCTAAGTACGAGGCACAGAGAGCCAAACAGCATCATCAGATGACAAAAACATGCATCACAAAATAAATCGAATATGTGCAACACGTTATCTGTTAAATTACTAAAGACACTCATCTCTAAGTATATCAGTCACATACAGGAGTGTGTGTCCATGGGGGATTTGCTTCCATATTCAGGATATTGCTCAGGAAAAGATAGACAAGGAGCACAAAACAAGCTATAACCAACATTTCCCTTTTATTTTGAATGGGTCATGTAAGGAGGGAAATGCCTGAAATAAATAGGTAAAAATTGCAAAATGACTGTACTTAAAAGGACTAAATGATTCATTGAATGGCATTTCTGCAGCCCTCTGTGTAATTGAGCAGCCTTTCTTTTACCTTTCTCCTGAAAAATAAAAACCTTAATTGTAACCACTGAAAGGAAATAAATTTCTGGCTATTTTCACGAAATATGTGTTGTTATGTCTCAGCAATCCTCTCCCATTTAACTCTGTAATACAGCTATAAAACGGTTGATTTGGTTTAGTGCCTCACTTCTGAAGTACCTCGCACACCACATGAGGCAACGACCACATGAGAGGTCCAGACTACAGATAGAAATGCAAAATCTTGAATAAATCCCCTGAAATGAGAAGTTAGAGGGACTTTGCTGCTGTTATTTTGGGGAAAGGAGGCAAAGCCACTTTGCAAGCCTACAGAGAGCTTCCATTCCCATTAGTCCAAAGCGCCATCGGCACCACTTCAGCAAACCATTAACGTGCCAACTGAAAAGCAGGGAAAGTTGTTTTTTTCCCGCTCCCAAGAGATGATTTTTTTTTTTTCCAGTTTTCACCCCAGGCACTACAACAAAACACAGACAGAACGAATAGGATATTCTTCCCTGTCATAACTCAGCCATTTGCCTGCTGGCTTACGTTCTTCAGAAGGGCTCATCTCGGCCTCTCTGTCACCAGCACAGTGCTTTGCAAACCCACAGCTATTATCTTCGTGCATCTTCACAGAGGATCCACTTCAGCCATACAGCAACTAAAATGGGATGGGTGGCTCATTCACACACATCCCTCATTATTGACTCAGTCCAATCAAGTTGATGGCCCTGACTGATGCTCATTTACACTAAGGCAAATTAGCCTGAAATTTCGTTTTCTCTAAACCCACAATATCACCCTGGCAGGTTTACAATGAGTCGCAGTGTAATTCATTCCTCCTTTACGGTGCCAGAGGAGCGTAAAGTGGCCTAAGTGCAGACAAGAACGTAGCCAGACGATTTCTGTCATTGATTTCAACCTGAATTCAACCTGATTTTAGCATTTATCAGCTGTGCTGGCATCTGTGAAACTGTCACTTCGGCTCAGCTAGGGATGTGCATCAAGATACCTGAACAGTTCTGGTGCTTAAGAGTCCCAGGAAGATCAACTGGAGGAAAGAGCTAGTTCAGAGGGTGGATATGGAACATGCTGCAGCTCAAGCACTTCTATCAACTCTTTAGATGGGCATTAGAAATGGAGGTGCCCAAGGCATCCAGACCTTAATTTCTTGGCCAGTTGTCATTAACATTAGGCAGCTAAGCACTTTGCCTCATATCACGACATTGCAACCTGCTATGTTTTTTAACCTCTAGTTTTCATTCCCCTCCTCTTGCTTCCCTGACAGTGACTGAGGCAAAAAGGAGGCCAAGAGGTCTCTGGCAAAGGCGCTCCCAGGTCTTTTCTCACCGCTCACCTAAATCAGACCCACATTCCTCTGAGCCACAAATGGTCATCACACAGCAAGCGGCAGATAGTGTCAGTCTTCATCTACTGTTAATAGCAGTTTTTTCCCCTACTTTAGGCTTGTGTTCACTTGTGGTCCTCTGGTACATCACAAAGTCACCAGTGGGTTTTTTGAGGGGGGGGGGGGGGGGTTGGGGGGGGTTTTTGTTGTTTTTTTGCCTGTTTTTGGAATACACGCTGTC
>NW_010399280.1:41509-47062 GCF_000710305.1 Buceros rhinoceros silvestris | reverse complement strand
AGAGGGGGTAGGGGCGGTGGTTCTGTGGGGCGTGTTTGTTGTTTTTTTGCCTGTTTTTGGCAGCCCAGCTGTCACCATGCTTAGCAACCCCCATGGATGGAATAAGCAAAAACTAATCCAGCATTCTCTTAGTTCTGACTTCTGGGAGCACAGCTAAGGCAGGTAAGTGGAGGGATGAAGCTTTATGACTACTACAGGTATTGAGCTTTGCCCAACTCTACCCACACAATTCCCCTTTGCTGAGCTTGCAGCTCTTGTAGTCCAGGCACATGCAGTTTTTGAGGCGATATTAGCATGGCTAGACTAAAACTAAATCTAAAATTCTCAGATCCTTTCTGTGGTCTCAGATGGCCCCAAAACATTGATTTTTTTCAGGCTCTGGGTTAGCATCCTGCCTGTGATACTAATCAGTATGTTATAAAATAAATTCAGTTCCAATGCTTTGGATACAAAATGGCACAGAAAAGTACCTCTCAGAGTAAGGTGCATTTCTCAAGATATAATGTCACACATAATAGCATTTATCTCAGCTATTGTAGGTAGATAACAGCTAGATCCTACTGGATGACTCCAATGCACTCTCAGAACACAGCTGCTGTGAATATTCACAACACAGCCTCTGAGACTGCTGAAGAAAAAGTAACAGTTTTCACGCATCTGTCCTGCAGACAGTTTAATGAGCAAAGCAGTGCTATCTTCATTTTCAGCGTGTATTCAAATCATTCCTCTTTCCTGCTCGACTATTACAGCCGCCATATAACACCACTAATCAATACCACCATGTCTGCACAGAGTAAGTAGACTGTGCGTGGCTTCTGGCCAGACCAGAATAAACATTTTAAATGACATTCAATTAATATGAAGCTCCATTTCATTAGAGAGGATGACATGTATATCTTCTAAAAATAGTAAGCTTTGGTTAAATCTGTATTACTCACAGACTGAAAGCTGCATCTGAATTGTACCTATTTGGAAATCGGTAACTAATGAAAAATAGCTATAGTTTTGTTCAATACACATAGTAAAAAAATTTACTATCTCACCAGAAAAAAAAAAATCATAAAACTTTAGGATTTCCTTATAAACCTCGCCTTATTTAAGAAAGAAAAAGCAAAACAAATTTTCTTTTCCCTTCTTTTTAGAAGTTTGGGAAATAATTTATTTTATCCACTTTCCAAGGAAAAAAAAAGAATTGTTAAGAAACATTTTCAATTCATTTGGAAATAAGCTTTCCACATAGAATTTAAGTAGAGAGTTTGCTTTTTATTTTAGAGGGGAAAAAAAAGCTTTTCATGGTAGATGTTATACTTTCCAACCAGTAAAACGAGTTTAAATGATGAGCAGTAGAAGTACAGAAATGAGACCTGACATACACATTCAACCCCTGAAATAATCATCAACCCAGACCATATTTCACATCAAATATGGTAAAAAACGAAGGCTGAGAACAAAAATAGCTATTTCCTCACTACAGACTTCCAGAAACACCACACATACTTTAGCCTCTCTTCTCACGAACATGCCTGGTAGCAGACCCAGTCAAGCACTGCGTGGGTCACCTCATTTTGTTCCTGTTATTACAACCAGCATTGTACGGCTCCTGTGTACCCTCTAGTTTTCACTCCCCATACTCCTATTTGAGGGCATTTCCAGAACCATGTTTCTAAATCTCATTTTAAAATGCATTTCCAGCCAGTTTATCACTGCGTTCAGTGTCAATGTCATCCTTTAACTTAAGCACTCGTGTTCATTTATGCTTTACAAATCATGTTCTATAAGCAGCAGTGAAGATGTACAGTAAGACAACAAAAAAAATGAGTCTGTTCCAGGTGCAACCTTGCAGCCTATGGGCCTTACTTGGAGAGACGCGAGACACTGGATGCCCAGAGTCACGTACTGTATGTGTTCTTGTGGAGGCCTCACCAGTCCTCAGGCACCAGGGCATCACAAACCCTCACAGTAGTACCTATCCTATTCAGCCTCCAGTTCACCACCACATTGGTGCCTAGTGTGCTTCTGTTAGAGCTCCCAACTTAGACCAGCAACTATTTCATCATTCCTTCAGTTCATATGGCTTTGCATTTTCTGCTGCTGAATTTGAGCCTGTTCTTGCTGCTCTCTTCTCCAAGCTTCTTCTCTCTTCTCTTATTGCTTGTGTACAAGACCCTTTTCATTATTCAATCATTTCTTTTGGGTTTGATCTGCCAGGAAGATTCATTGGCCCAAGCTATTTTTTTTTTCTTTTGTGCCAAGGTTATTTCATTACCGACAGATGAGAAAAAGGAGGAAGGTTATGCTATGCAAACACAGAGTTAACCTCAGTGTTTACCACAGTTTAGTGTAAGAATCTCTGCTGAACCCTGCCTTGCTGAGTTCATTTAAGCTGTTATATTGACCTTGTTAAGATAATTCCTTTGAGTCCTACAGAGTGTGATGCAGCCCTTAAAAAGATCAAAGCCCATATCTCTCGCATGTACATTTAGATAATCTAAATAAAAGTTATATCCTAAAGGTCAATCCCAATATCTAAGAACCAAAATAATTAGTGGCCTCTTATTTGTAGAAAACTCATACATACAGTATTATTAGAGGACAAATTACAAAGCATACTTTACACGAATCATTAAACTGGTAGGATTAAGTTTGCACAAAGTCTAATTGCCTTTTGATGTGAATAAAGCACAAAAAGCCCAATCAGATGCGGCACAATCTAATTTATGACACAGCCCTAGAATTTCCTGGTGATTAGTGTCACAACATCACAAGTCTAATATATTACAGTGTTAAGAGGTATACAGCCCTGTTGTAAATTATTTCACTTTTCTCTCCTGTACATTTGAGCTGACAGAATGAAGGTAAATCTCTTCCTGACCATTTAGACAGCTCATTACTTTCCCAGGACGCTCCTGTGCCATCACTAATCTCTGCAATGTATCATCATTCATCCAAAATATCAATTCACTACATCACCATAAAACAGCACATTCTGGGTTTTGGGGGCTGTTTTGGATGGGTTTGGGGTTTTTGTTTGTTTTGTTTTACACATCCCAATTTAATTTTTCTATATTTAGAAAAATCATGAGAATTTACTGCCTGAAACTTAAGACATCTGCTTACAGGTTCATCCACTTAGTCATCTCCCAGTGCCAAATGCTAAGCCCTAATTCTCAAGCACATTCAGGAGCATTTTCCCACCCCCTCCACTGCAATCCTAGGTACAAAACAAGCTGGTCAGCCTGATGTACCGTTACTGATCTGGCAAACACAGATCGGGGTGAACACTCGCTTGGAAGAACAGTTACTGCCCCAAACTGAGAGGGACAGCAACACTGCACGGAGCCATCGAGTCCAGGGACGCCTCCCCAGGCTACAGCTTCTGCTCTGGGCTTCACACCAACTGCCCTCAGTTGTTCACTGCCTCAAGTGGCAGAAAATGGGCAACGGTTGCAGTTCCCTTTTCCCAGTATTTAATAGAAGCACTTAGCTCAAAATAATTTCTATTAAGGAACCATGGTGTTTTTCATTAATCAGCTAATTCGGCTCATTGCAGAGAATCATGCTCTTGAACTGATAAGGACAACTGAAGGGCTGACCCAGCTTTTCCCCCAAATCCTCTTAATTCAGGGAAACCAGGATAACTTTTGTGCCAGAGATAATATTATTGTTTAGGAACATCTTTTCTCTCAGGATCTGCGCCTAAAGAAATTTGGTGTTGATGTTTCCTTTCCAATGCACAAAAGGGAAGCTGCCAGCTTGCAACACCTGAACCCACCTTCTTCGGCACAGATCATTCACTGAATCATCACCCTCCAGGCAGCATAAGGATTATGTCTTCTGACTGCTTTCAAATTGGATTCATCATTTCCCTGCAAGAGACATTGCATGTTTCTCGATACCAGATATGGTAGATAGAGCAAAAACATTTTGTAAAATTGACTAAATTTTTTTTTATTGGCTTGAAATATAATCAGCCTTCTTACACATCAGGCAGTACTTCTATTAGGTAGAGCTTTGCATGCTTTCGAAACACATTCAGAAAAGAAATGTGTCTCTCAAGGGCATCAATAATGTATGTCTGCTTTAAGCCATGAAGTCCCTGAAAAGCTCAGTGGGTACAAAGACACGTAGCAGCACTAGCTAAACACTAGAGCAGCGCAAAATCCCTGCTCTAAGCCCAAGCATAAAGGGGTTCTTTGTAATTTTTGCACCCAGGCTGGGTGAAGCACAGAGAAGGAAGAGGACGACCGTGATTTTCAGCATTTAAATATATTCCTAATCCTTGAGTAAAGAATTCAGCCTAGAATAGTTGCAACAGAAGAGACCATTCATCCAAGGTCATACAAAGAGGTTAATCAATTTCAGCACTCAGACTGAATAACTGTTCGAGCCGTGAACAGTTTCACTGGTGCTACTCAGTCAGCATATGAGGGAAGGCACTCACAATGACTTATCAAAGTCAGGACCTTAAACTCCTGTACGTTTGTATAATTTCACTGACAGGGTAAAGAATTAAATTTATTAACACAACCTGCCTGTTGAAGAACCATTACAGATTTTAATTAGAAGTGAGGAGATCTTCCAAACCCTGTTTTACCTACACTGCCCTTGTCTGACTGAAAATTTCTCCTAGACAGAAAACTTTAATTCTCTTAGATAACATTGTTCAGTTTGAGTTGAGGTTTCTTTTTCCTGAGCAGCTGCTTCAATGGTCTGCAAGGTTCTCCTTGTCAGAGAGTGCTCAGAGGCATCATCATCAATACACAGTCTCTTCCAGCTGGAAAAGTCAACCCATGGCTAATGAATTTTGTTGGGAAGGTGTGCTGTATCCTGCTGTGAAGAAAGCAAGAAAAGCTATTGCCCAAACTAATTCCAATTTAACGGATGCAATTTAGTTTAAAAAATTTGTTCTGGGTACTAGAAGTTTTTCACATAATACCTTGATTGCATAGATTTCCTTCACTCAGATCAGACTGCTCGGGAAATCCTCCTCCAGTAAACTCATTGTTCATATTTATTAAGTCTAAATAAACCACCTGGTGTACTGACTTAACCTGCATAATTCAGGGGAAAAAACAGTCACACCAAATTTTCCTATTTGAATTTTATTCAAATTCATAAATGCTATTTACAAATGTAAATCCTGACAGTTAAGGAAATATCAGAATATTGAACAGATGTTATAATCTTTAACTAAGCAGATTTCCCACATCAGTTGTGCAGTGAAACATTCAATAATCAGCTGCACAGTCTAATATGGGCTACATCTTCCAGGCCAGAAATAGCTGATGACAATTATTATAAGCAAACTTGCCTTCACAGGGGGCAAATTAGAACAAAGGGAAATAAGCTGGAAGAAATCACATCTGCTTCCCTGCAAGAACACACACCAGAGGAAGGAAGTTGCTTTTAATAAAGAGTAAGTTTTAAGTTCAAAGAAGCCTGGAAAAATGTATTTACTGAGCAGACACATTTTGCCAGCAGAGATCAGCAAACTAAGAGGAAGCAGCAGTACAAGCAAGAGCAGAACAAGTACAAGCGTCTACAACAGGCAGC
>NW_010399280.1:21713-41411 GCF_000710305.1 Buceros rhinoceros silvestris | reverse complement strand
AGGAATCCCCAGCAACAGACTTGGGGAACTGTGCACAGATACCTCGTATAGGCCATATCTCCTGTGCTTTGTCAATGAGTAAATACCACTGAGTTCATAAAATCCTCTGCAAAAGCTCTGTTTTCTTTCCTTCAATTGCTCTCTGTCCCCAAAGAATAAAAATATGAAGTGCAGAAATTGGAAGCTGAAACTCTGAGTGCACGGCTGAGCAATAGGCCAGTCCTGGAGATCAATACTTCTGCTGCCGGCACCATTCCCGAGCTGTCGCACCAGGGAACACAAGCATCAATCTGCACCCAGCAAACCTGCCTGCGGAGCTGCAGACAGAGGTTATGACTAGATCCCTGACAGCTCAAACAAAAAGTCACACACCTCCAAAATGCAAGTTTCAATGCAGTTGTTCACAAGCAGATACTCAGCTGGGACTGAAAAGGTCAAGCCATACAGATTTTAAAAAGGCTCCTTGCAAAATTGGAACACTTGAACTATATTGTTTGAATCACCAAGTTCAAGACACTAAAATAGAAGGGCACTTCTTTTCAAAAAAAAAAAAAAGAGACTCAGTTCTGCGGGAGTGAGCTTTTAAATCCAAGGTTGGCACGTAACAGAGACCAGCTGCCCTGCTGCAGAGGTGCTAGGAACAGCCTGCTCCTCTCATTAGCATGTTCAAGCTACGTACTAAACATGTATTTAGAGATCTACCTTTAGGCCTTAACCTCCCTGAGATATAAAAATGAGTAGATTGGATTTAAAAAGAAATCTGCTGCATTTAAGGTGGAAAGAACAGCAAATTGCAGCTTGATGTGAAGGAAGAAGCCTGGTACATCTCAGAACATGGCTTGTAACAGCACTGTTGACAGACCCTCAGGAAAAGCAGCATTAAGAGGGGCTGACAGAGCATCCTGTAAGAAGCAATCTTTATCCAATGGCATCTTTTCATTTACCAGTGGAGACTACACATCCTGCATGTTACGATACACAGCATACGCCCAGCTGTCAACCAAGTGAGCCAGGAGGAAAGACAGCAGCTGAGTAAATTAGGAAAAAATATCTCCATCTAAAGGAGACAGGAGTTCACCAAAGAACAGAATACAGCAACAGCATTCCTATCCTGAAATATCAGGGAGGAAATATTAGACCCTTGACTGCCCAAATTAGTTTACTCAGTCATATCTAAATTCTGAGTTCTTTAAAGAAATCATACCTGTCCATGAAAGTATAAAAACAATACTTCAAGACAATTTTCCCACATTAAAATAATCTGTCCTTTTTATCTATGTCTCTAAGAGAGTTAAGTACTTCATATCTTGCACAACAGTCATATTTTGTCCTGCAAATCGAGTTGCAAGAACCAAGTACCTCCCTACGTCAGAGCCAATACTATTTAGGCCTTCTGTGTTCAGTCAATCTCCTGACATCTTAAAAAAAAAAAAAGGTGGAGCACTGTCAATTTACAGAGGGAAGCAATATCAAAGGAAAGACTGTACGGAACGGGCTCTGGTCAATGCCAAACGTACTGCAATTGCTACAAGAGGTTCTTGTAACAAAAAGCCACTTACAATATTTTATTTATTTCACATCCCATAGTTCTTCACAAACCTTAAGCACACACACAAGGATCCAGACAAATCACAAACTGGGGGATGCCCAGTTGCACAGGTTGTCTGTAGTGCTTTGAGGTGATTGTTAAAGGATCGTAGCCCTCACAGTTTGAGCACTTATCTCCAGAACTACAAAGCTGACGAGCATTCCAGTTCTTGGAGGAAATGTCATTTCTAAGGTTCATTCACCTTGAAATGAACAAATGGAGCTCTGTGCTGTAGCAGCTTTCCGAAGGACAGGTGTTAAAAGTGCAGTTTACTGCATCCAACAAGTGCTCTGCGGAACTGCTGTCGTTGCTGCTTAGACAAGTCAGTGCTGAAGCTGCAACAGAGTCACGTAAGTCTGAGTTTGACTTATGCCTTCATTGGCACCTTAATATTTAGTACAATGCAACTCCTGTGCTCATAACCATCAGTAATAAAGCAGATCCGATCCAAACTCATTTGTACGCTCACATACAGTTTCCTCGCTGATCGCTCACGCTAGCACCACCATCAGCACAGACGCAGGGGCTCAGGACTGCGGAGCATTACAATCACCAGTCTACCACTGATGGGACAACTCTGTAAGTTTGCCCTCTTCTACCTGCATCGCTTTGAAGAGATGAAACACAAAGCACCTGCTAAAAGACATTTCTAGGTCAGAGCACCTAAAAAATCCTAGAAGATCCTCAGCAGCCCATAGAGCACCGGTACTGAGAAGTGCAAACCCAGCAGCCTCACAGCGACTCCAGCCTCAAATGCTTTGCCATTGCATTAGGGTGGTGTTTGTCCTCTCAGGTAGTGCCTGGGTGAAGAGAAACGGTGGAGTGGTTTCCTCCCTCTTTGCCAGCAACATTCCAGACGTTAAATACTGTGTTACATTTTATTTCACATACCCTATTCAGACTTGGACGATGGTACAAATGAAACTACTTAGAGGGAATTATAATACAATGAAAACATGTAGTGAGTTATATGAGATTCAGGAGTGGTTTTCATGTGCTGCACACAAAATTATGTTTTTGGTTACAACTAACCCGTCTTGCAGTGAAAACATTATCTGAGGAAGGGGGAAAAAGAAAGCTTTCTACTTTGGCAATTTCTATTGCAATAAAATCCTCAGAAGATCAAGTAATACTCAACAAAAGTCTTTAGTTAAAGCAAAGATGAAATAACTGTTTCAAAAAAGGCAGAAGTGTGGCCTCAATTATTTCACAGTTTCTACTGACAGAAGCAAGAAAACCTGTGGGAGGACAGAAAGCAGTAGGTGATTTAAAGGGTGCAATATCTCTTATTTTGTTCAAGAAATGCATTTTATTAGTTTTGCTATTGAGCAGCTTTTACAGGTAAGAGGAAGGGACAAATGAATCGATGTAATAATTCTGAATGAAAAGTCAAGTTAAATAATAAGTAGATGCAATGTATGAACAGATACAAGAAAAGTCTTCAAGATGATAATTCTGTGTCAGCTTTTGACAAGACGTGGTTTGAAGATTATATATTGCATTTCGCATCAGTTACTGTTAAGTTACAGTGAAATTGTGTTGCTGCCCCTTGTTTGTTTTTTTTTTAAGCCACTTTAACAGAGACATGCTGGAAAGAGACAACCTGCAACTTACTTAACTGTGCTAAAGGGAAACATCAGCATCTCCATTGCTTTTACTTACAACAACCAAAAAGAGAAATGCAGATTACCACGAGCCAAAAGCAGTAACTAATCACCAAAAGAAGATACATGCCTTAATACAACGAAGTAAGTTACTGTGCCTATGCTACGCGCAAGTCAATAGAAAAGTTTAAGTTCTACTTTTACAGGTCACCTGCCAGGAATCTACCCCCCTTACTCCACCTACTTCCTCGCTTTTGGTCACTTGATGAGTAAACTACAGCTTGGACTCCTGGCCAGGGCAACAGAGCAGGGATAAGTAGATACAAGAGAAAGGACAGAGGGAGCCCATGCTCTGGCCGCATCTCAAAACTAGCAATTCAAAAGGCACAGGGTTTCATAAAGACATCCCTAAACTCCATTTATTTAGATCAGGTCCAAAGACGAAAGGATTTTTCCAACCTTCTTAACTGAATCCAGACCTCCACGATACAGCCTAGAAGTTCCCCATCTCCTGGGCTTCTTGGCTCTGCAGTTTTCGTCACAATTTATTTGTTTATTATACAGTTGGGAGCTGTTCTGGCAGTCCTGGTAAAACACTTAGTTCCAGTAAGAGCTTCTGGCTTTCCTTAGATAGTCCCCGCATGCTCTTAACAATTAAGTCATTAACAAATATACAACCTATTTTAATCCACTTTTAAGGTGCAGATATACAAATAAGTGCCAAAAAAGACATTTTACAAACAGACAACAGCTTACCTCTGTGTAAGCTTATCCAGTAGAAGACACTTCCTTCAGTTCAGCAAGGAGCATCCTTTACCTCCCCTTATTAAAGGAAACGATGGGAAGATTGACCACAGATCTTAGAGAGCACTTTGGGTCAGTTCCTACTCAACCGCTAAACCCAATCCCTTCCTCTGTGCACCTCCCTTCACACACCCCTCCAAACCTCCCCTCCTGCAATGAGCCTTGGCCACTCGCTCCACCCACCCTCCCCAAGCTGCGGGCGATGCCTATTTCCCAAGGCACCCAGCAATCAGCCTTAAGGGGACCCAGCTGCCTCTGGGGCTGGACACAGAGCCTCCTCCCATGCCCATCCTATTACACATTTAATCTAGGAGCACTACACACTCCTACAGCACCAGGTACTTGTTACCTCTTGGTGTCATAAACAAATGATATAACCTGCACTGCTTAATACTTCTCGTTAAATTCAGTAAATACTTCGGATACCACAGAATGCTACAGGTCAAATCATTCAGATTCAAACATTTCATTGATAAGGCTTGTAAATAAAGGAGAGTGGGGGAAAAAAAAAGGCATCCAAAAAACATTATCTGAACTTAGTAAGTACAAAAAGAATATGTAACCAAAAGGAATGTAGTTCACCTGCTTACAAAAAGGTGAATCATATGGTAGGCAAGAACCATCTCACTGAAAGGTGAGTTAGGTAGCAAGTCCTAGCCAACGAAAAGGCCAACCTCTCAGCCTGTAAATACTAAGTGATCAAGACTTCTGGTTTATGAGGTTTTGATGAATAGTGGAAGAGAGTGGATTAACAGGCACTCACAGTCCTGGTTTGAAATTTTTCATGCAGAAAAAAAAAAAAGACTCCCTAAGCCCTTTACGTAATATAAATAACACGGCATTAGCATCAGCCACTCGTTACAAGATGCCACAGACATTTCCCACGACCGAGAGCAGAGCACTATGTGTGCAATGCCACGGACATAGTGAGCCAGTGGGGCTGGACATCATGCTGGTTATTGGAACATCCCAAAGCTGCTGACCCATCTGAACCACAGTGGTAGAACCAGCACGTCTGTCTCATGTTCATGTGCTCAATAGCGTACTGTCATTGACAAAGTGTATCTTCATGCCTACCATACATGAGGATAGAAATACTTTCTGATGCGCTTATAAGCAATTTAAATTGAACTTTTACAGCAGGTGAAGGGCAGAAGTCCCATGCTCTGCTCTCCTCTGTGTGCTTGGCATTGATATCACTTGATTTCACGCGTTTGGGGAAAAAAAATTCTATTAATAGTCCGTAAATGGTGTGTATTTTGGAGCTTTTAATATGCCTAGAGATGCAGCTTCGGCTATTGTTGAACAAGCACTGCTCAGCTCTTCTGCTCAACATGCCAGGATTGCCAGCCCAAAGAATGCAAAAATCCTAAGCTGGAGGCTTCAGAAACATGAGATTTCAATTAAAATTTACAACTTTTTTTCTCTTTGCCTTCTGCTTCTTATTTTCATCTCCATGGTTCAGTCAATGCCTACTCACAATTTTCTTCTTCACAATCTCAAGAGCTTAACAGAAGCTGAAACTCTTCTAAAATTGCCAGCAACTGGAAACTGAGACCTTAAGCAGAACGTTAAATACTGTAACAAAGACAGAAGTTGGGAAGTCTGAGCAATTCCTGTTTCCAAAACAGGGTTATGTCTAAACTTTCTGAAGTTCTGAATGTTCTTAATGATTCAAATTCACAGCTAACACAGGTGTCTCAAGGCTACTCCCAGACTTGTTCTTGCTGCAGGCTTTGAGATCTTCACTGAACGTAACTGGGAATTCAATGGAGCTGTGTTGATTGACACAAGAAGGTGATTGCAGAGTTCACCAAAAACAGATGCTATCTTCAGTCAAACTTCTGTTCAGAGCTAATAAGAATCTTGGAAGTGCCCATTTTTACCCATAAAGCAGGATCTAAACGCATCTGTACCTTGACCCTGCTTGTCTTGAAATATTTGAGCTTCCTTTGATAACATCAAGTTCCAGCACTTCAGAAATACATTTCTTAGTCCTTCTGGGTTCCTGCTTTGGTGACAAGCTTTTCCCTTTAATCTCGGTGTAAGAGTTTTCTCTGGCATGCTCTTTGCTCCCACCTTTTTCTGGTCTACTTCCAAGAACTGAACATTTTTAGTTCTCCCATCAGATTTTAGCTTTTGTGTGTTTTGCTTTATTGGAACTGGCAATATGGTGCTATTTAAACGCAGCTCCATCTGTCAGAGTCAAGTCCTGTAGGTAGGGTGTCATGTTTGATTTCATGTTATCATTTGTTGTGTAGTCAGAGCTAAAAATGTTTACTATAAAACAGTTATGTCTATAAATTCCTCTGCGAGCTCTTTTACTGTTCTTGCAGAGCCTACTCTGTCCTTCTGAATACAGCCCCTTCTACGCTGCCAGAGAGAAAACAGAAGGCGGGTGCTTACTGCGGCTTTGTTTGCTGTGTTTCCCCCTTTGCTGTCCACATCAACATGTCCTGCATATATGCATATATGTCCATGCATATATGCATGTCCTAAGCATATATGTGGATTTGTATGCCAGCGTTATAGACGATGGAAAACATCGTAGCCTAAAATAAAGCTGACATTTTGAAGACTGAGTTTTCAGATTTGAAAACGAATGTGTCTAGCTTTCATTGCCCAGCTCCAGAGCTGTTGTCTGATATGAGGCTACATCTGACACTGGAAGAAGATATGTACTTCATAGTCAGTGGTTCCCACCCAAAACAGGACTAGACGGCAAGCAATGCCTAATCAAAACATCATTTACTAGGGGTTTTCTGGTGCAGATATCAAACAGATTTGGTGAACACAATTATTTCCTTCCCAGTCTTCTAGGTTGACATTGGTTCTTTCATTCCTTTTTCTTCTTAAAAAGTCATAAACTCTAAAAATCTCAAAATTATGACGCTGACTATAGACCACAGATATTTATGACAACATATACAGAAACCTTTGCAGCATGTTAAGAGTGCTCGTCTTCTCTTTTCAATTCACAAAGAATACGCACATCTCACCTTGCAGGTCTCAGTGATCACATTTGCCTGGGAAAAGCCTTACACGCCCATGTAAATTTTGCTTTATCTTCGGCACTGCATCAAACATTGTTTTTCTTCAGTCATCTAGCAACAGCTGTTCAGGTGTAAGAGGTTTCCAGATTTCCTTCCTTCTCCCTTAAGCAGTTCTCAGTTCATTTGGTTTCTTGCCCAAACAGCAGCATTAACATTTCTAGCCTGACAATTTCACAAACCTGAAATATATAATGCCTGAATAGCTTCACCACAGGCAGTGGTGTCCCAAGGCAGAAAGCATGGCCAGCAACTCTCCTGCCCTCCCACTTTGAGGGACACCACAGTGGAGAGAGATCAAGAGCTGACAAAAAATCCATCTTATCTTAATACTGGGATGGGCTTAAGTGCTGTGAGACAGGCCGTTACCTTACGGAGGATCTGACACCATGGAAGTAACTGGCACGAAGGGGTGATGGTCCCACACAGGTTCTCTGCCAGGGGCTGCCAAGGTCAGATTTCCTGCCTGAGGACCCAGCAGACCTTGCTCAGATAGGCCAAGAAAGGAAACCACAAATATAAACGGGGAATTAGGTTGCAGCTGAAGGGCTGGGAGGGCTGAGCCCCTTGCAGCCTTGCTGCAATCCTTGCAGAAGCCATGCCACCAGCTGGCCCAGGTGCCTGCTTCAGCCACATGAGCCCAGCCTGGCTTTCCATTTTTAACAGCAACCAGCTGGGGAAAGGCCAGATCTCCAGCAATCAGAGGTTCTCTGTCATTAAATGTGAGGCATACACCTGAGGGCTTACGGACATCAGCAGAGCTGTCCCAGGGCTAGACTGCTCTCATGAGATCTGTGCTCTTAGTCTAAATGAAGTACTGAGCTGGGGGAGGACTCAGTTACACCCTCGGCTATTAGCTCTGCTGTCATTGTAAGCACTTTTCCAGGCTGTGCTGCTGGAAGCAGCTATTTCAATTCAACCACAACTTTTTCTAGAGCAGAGATCACCAGATTCTCCGCTGTCGGTGTAATGTAAACTAGCAAAGCAGACACACAGAGTGGTCAGAACACAGGACACACCCACAAGCTCTTATTAATGCCTGTACTGGACTGGGGATTTGCAGAGCACTGGTGTGCTGGACATTGTGCAAACACCACTAAGAAATTCTGTTCACAATATAAAACAGGAAGCTAAATTATGAATGCATAGCTCCTATCTCCATATGTGTCCAGTGCTCCCATTTAACCCCCAGATGAGACCAATCCAAGCCAGAACTATTGCACTAGAGTTACCCTAGCACTGGCCTTCCCAGGGAAGGCTGCTGGGATTCCTGGGACTGTGTTTTCTGGTCTAGTAAGCTAATCCACCGCTATCTTCCCTCTTGGTTAGTTAGCAGCTGTCCTGCACACAGGAAGGAATTGTAGACAACCAGAAAGCCCTCACCCTGCAGTGAGCAGCTACCAGAACCACACTGGTCTCAGTCTGCAGTGGCCCTACAGCCTCAGCCTGGCCTGCAGTGATTCCTGTTTCTAAAACCAAAGGAGACAACAGCAAACACTGCGTCATGAACAGCTCATGCAATAAGGACTCAAGCTGATAGCACAACACTGAAATTAAAGAGATCTTTTATTTGCCTTCCTTGTATTTACAGCTGCAAACATCAAAGGCTGACTCATGCACAGACCAACAAGCACATTTAAGTACCAGGATATGCTAGAACAGCTGCTGCCTGCTCAGGAAAACCATCCTTCAGGGCCACAGTCATTAACAATTCTGTAATTTATATTGATGGCAATGCAGGGAAACAAAAACAACTGTTGTTCAAGCAGTACTCAGCTGGAGAGCTTGTCTTTCTCCAGGAGTTGTATACAGTCCCCTCCAGTTTAGGGAAGGATGGAAAAATGGAAGATGAAAGCTGGAAAGCACTATCTGAGTAAAGGTACACCCCGCACTGGCATTGGTAATTACAGCCTACGTTAATTCATATTTCATGGATTTAGTAATTAATTTAGTAGTTGATGAACAAACACGTTGCAAAGCTTTGCCCACTTCCTGCAGGCTTTAAGTAGGACGTTCCTTTAATGGATCAAACAGTTCATTTTCTGCTGCTTGATAAATGGCTCGTGTGCAGCCCCCCAGAAATCCACCTGAGAGAAAACCCCTCCCAGGTACTTAGTATGTGGCCCAGTTTATACAGATGAGAAACAAAGCAGGAGCTCTTCATCCTGCCCCACCTTCCCATTTTACAGACGAAGATGATGTCTCTTGCGTGGTCAGGTGCTTGCTTCCCCTCTGCTCTGCTGGCCACAGATAGGCTCAGAGCACCTGCCCTGTCCTCAGGGAGATCTGAGCTACAGGTATTACCAAGGCGGAACTGGTTTGACCACCCACAGTCCTGCGTGTGCCTCAACCACCCAGATTACATGGCCTGATGCTCGGGTTTGCCTCAGAGCACCAGCACCACTGAGGGTCTCTTTTAGCAGGCATTAGGAGCTTGAGCTAACCTTTTGCTTGCTTTTAAATAATATGGGTGGCAGTTGCATCAGGATTTGGTCCGAGACATTTGTCTGCAGCAGTGTGTGAGCTGACATGCTCAATGTCACTCAAGAAGGCTATGACAGACTTGGGATTTGACACCAAATGGCCCGAGCACCTTCACCACATGTGTGATTCTGCGTGCAGTGCCGTAGATACAGACTGTCACTGCTCAGCTGGGGACTAATTCCCCTCAGAGATTGTATCAAATATTAGCAGAGGGTTTCCCTTTAAGAATTGCTTTCTGATCTTCATCCTTACCTTTCTTTTATTTAGCCCTATCTTCTTGCTTTTGTTTAACTGTAAGTCATCTTTCCCCATATTGGTATTTATAGCCTCTTATATTCTAGACATCTCTATTTCCAGGCAGAGATGAGCTCCTTCTCACAGGTATATTTTGTCTCCTCTTTGCTTTTGACACTGTGTTGCTTAGCCAACATGGGATTATAATAACCAGAAAAGCACTAGCATTTTTATTCAGAAGGAAAACTCTGTGAGAGCTTCTGATGCCCTATGATTCACATATAGATATTGAACAACTTAAGACTCCTTCACAGGCTTCTGAAACAAAAGAAGCTGCAGCTCATCCACCCACTTCTCACTTTGGAGCAGACAGAGGTAAAACAGATGTAAGTAGGTTTGTGGGAGTAAAACTGAGTCAACGGACACAGCTCTAATTTTAGATATGAAGCAGTCAACACATGAGACACACATCCTTCCTACCCCGCAGTCATTTTCTTTACAGATTCCTGTCTCTAACTAACCCATCCAAAAATCTTCACTAAACAAAGTCAGAGGAGACCACTTTGCTAAAAAAATGTATATTTCTTTAATCTTACATTTTCCTCCCTTCTCATTTACCCAGGCACACGGGAAGTTTTATTTTTCTCTTGCTTAATACGTGTGTGCCTGAACCCAACCGTATCAGACTGCTTAGCTGTTGGGCAGAGTAGTGGTGAATTTTAATTTCTGCCCAGGGCTTGTTGTTCATAAGTTCTTTGATTTCCAGTTTCCCTGCCTCAAATGTTCACCACATTCCCCCATAACCTCACCTTGGAAAGAGATAAAGCACCTCCAAGCAGTTAGTCATTGGAAATAACACCACAATTAAGGACGGAAAAGCTGGTTAAAACGGAGGGATGAGGTGGCTGCTTCCGCGGGGAGCCTATCCAGCAAAGTCAACGCCAGCGCACGTTGTACCCTGCTGTCTGTGCTTCAAACATAGAACACTAGGTCAGAGTTAGATACAAAGTTAGAAGTTAGGCTCAGAAAGGGAATGGGAAGGAAAAAGGAAAACATTCTCTGAATGTGGGGAGCTGCTTCTTAGCTTTCCTCCTGAGATCTGTAAAGTTAGACCCCAGTGCAGGAAAAATCTGTACTCCTGAAATTTTTAAAGGTAACAAAAGCCAAAAGATATCTCAGATCTGAAGCTATTTCCAATTGGACAGTAGTTTGGTATTCAGCATTTTTCTAATCCTGAAAGAAAAAAATAAGAATGAGGTAGAAAATGTGAAAGCCTTTCAGAAATCATAGCAAGTTATGGAGATAACATTGTCTGTTCTGAAGCATACTATTATATCATGTCCACAAAATAAATTAATCGTGCATTAGATCCCTCATTTTTTTCCGTGGGAATCTTTTCCCTCCCCTCTTGTTACAGCAATCATTTTCTAGCTACTGATAAAAAGTGCAGCGGATACAGAGAATTATTCAAACACCAATTTACCATGTAACCCACGGTGACAGTGGTCGGCGCTCTGACAAGAAGCAGCAGGACCAGCTTGCGATCCACAGGCATGTAACATTTCAGGAGGAAGAATGAAAATTTGAACCTACATGATGCTTGTTCTCAAAACTGCCTATTTCTTCTTTATTTTGTTCTCTTAGTCTCTTTCTGGAGAACCGTAAATTAAAAAAAGTTCAGGTGCAGCAGGTGGTCTAGCATGTAGAGCTTAGTCACTGACTCAGTGAATCAAATGAACAGCCCATGCTTTTATTTTTCCTGTCCACCTTGTAGGTACATTCTCTATTGGTTTAAATAACAGCAAGCGCACTCTGTTTCTGCTCTTGCATTGAAATCCTAAATGTTCTTTTAGATAGGAATTCTACTATAATATTTTATATAGCAATAATTATTTTAATTTCTTTTTTGGTGGCTGCTGATTGGCACATCTGTCAGGAGTACGGATAGATTTTTTTTGTTTGTTTTATTTGAAATATATGTTTCACAACTCTCAGGAGAGAAGAATCCTTCAGAATGCACCAAAATTTTGCAGGAAACCAAAATGGAATTCCTGTGGGAAACAACTAATAGAGACTATCTGCTGAAGGAGAAAACAAGAAACATCGCTTATATAAAAATGTTAATTTCTTCCGTTACTAGGAAGATGTTAGCAGTATTTTAAATGCTGTGGATTTCATAATCAGTGGTGTTCATAAATGCAGCTATATCCATCTTGTACAAAAACCTGAATTTAGTCAGTGATGAGATGCTGACATCATTTTAAGAAAGAATGAGATGAATAGAGTCAAAACCAAAGTGCCTTTGGAGGAACAGTTGTTATTCTATGATGTGAAGCTGGAATGTTAGTGGAGAACTCCCATTACTGCAACTGTTCACTAACGTGTTCCCGTCATTAACTCCATTGTATTCCCAGAAATCATATTGCCATGTAAGAAGTGCTTGACTTAAATACTACATCTATCAATTTTACGAGTTCAAAGTCAAACTTCTTATGGTTTTACCCAGGGTTTGTGCCAGGGAGCAGCAATGGCTGACTGCTGCCATAGGGGAAGGCGAGTGGGAGCCAGGGGTGACAGCAGGGCAGAGTGGGGAGGGACCTTGCTGAGCAGAAGGTAGGATGCTGAGCAGACGGTGTGGGTCACGGTCCACCCCAGTGGCATTGATCAGGGTCTGTCTCAGTCCCCTGGTCAACAGGCAAGTCCACAGGGAGAAGCCAAGTCAACACCGAATGCTCTCAGGCTGTGCTACCACATACATGTGTGTCACAGACTGCTCAACACTAGGGCACTTACACATATCCATTGTTTTTAGGATTATATTAGTTTATATTATGTTTATTATTTCAAAGTAGACTCAAGTCTTAACTGAATAACACCTTAATTGCAAAAAAGGAGAGTCAGCGTCATTTTTTGAGAACTGTGACTGTGCTTCCTATGTGCATTAGACAAGAACCACACACGACTCTTGAACATTCGTACACATCATTAACATGCTATAAAAGAAAAGAGAAATCTCACATTTCTTGAGAGACCAGTGTGAGTATGTTTGCCTGCACCGTAGGAAATCCAGGATTAATTTTCTGCTGTGCTGTTCTCCCTGTTATCACAGCTCAATGCCTTAGCTCCAAACATCGTGACTGCCCTGGGAGATACCAGCCAACTTGAGAAACCTTCTGTCCTGAGAATGCTTTCCCAAAACAAGATTATTCAAACTTGCAGTTTTGATAGGGCTGGCTTTTCCAGATACTTGCACTTTTAACAAACCAGGCGTGTCCTGAGGGGGAGCAGGAGCTGCTTTTTAAGGAGTCTAAAAACTCAGAAGAAAAAATTCTGAAGAAACTCTAATTCCTATGCGGCATAACTCACAGCCTAAATGGGCAAGACCAATGAAGAATAGTAGAAAGAAATAATTATTCCTTGATGGGAGGAAAACAGAGGTAAAGTGACTTGCCGAGTATAAATTTTCTGGGTAACCACCTAGTTAGCATCTTACTCAGAAGGCTATTTAAGCTTTTTAAAATGCATTCCTCTTCCTTGCTGTCCCATGTAATAAACACTAGACAGCTGCTTGCGTTCTCATAAGCGCGAATCTTTAATTCTTCTTCTGTCATCTGTTTTAAATGGCAGTGTATGATTTTGCTGTGATAAAGCTCTGGAATCATAATATATAAATCTGTCTGTGATTTGTAAATGTCAGTACATACGGTACTCGAGCATTTGATTACTGACTGCATCAAGCATATAAACTAGCATATTAAAACCTTAGCATTCTTGTCAGAATTAACTCATCTTAATGCTTTGAAAAACATCTCTCCCATGCAGAAGTAATTTCTTTCAAGGTTTTTAAAATATTCTTTCATTTAAGCTATTCCACTTGTCCTTGTAAATGGAAGAATTTGTTTCTGAAAGACCCAGCTGAAAACAAACTCGCGGTGTCTTGTGCTCAAAGTATTTAACTTCTTTAATTTTAAGGGACAAATATGGAACAAGCAGAAGTCTAAAATTCTTCAAAGAAATCCCGATCAAAGTCATATACCAGCATTGCATGCAACTCCCACTCCTATGAATACAAATAGGTATTCAGGCTAAAGCTGTGAAATAAAAAGAAAACTCTCTCCTTCCCACCTGACAAAATCTCAAATATTCACAAAAATGTAACAAACAAATATCATCTAGTCTCTGCTGGCAAAAGAACTGCTCTCTCCTTAGTTATCCATCTCTTGCTCATCTTGTAGTTTGATGGAGCCTCCTCTCATCCTTCTAACTCAGATTTTTCTCAGTGGAATTCACCTTTGCCTCCTTGCTGCTATCACTTCTCTAGCAGATTTCTTTTTGGTTCAGCACAGACAAAAAATAAACACCATCTTCAGCTTCACAAGCTTGCAATTTAAAGTAACCTCCATGTCCCTTCTGCTTTCTGTATATTCAAAAATTGGCACTTCAAGCACCGTGCGCTGCCACAAAGAGATGCAGAGTGGTGCGAGGTTCAGTGCCTCCATTTCACAGAGGTACACACACAGACAGCTGAAGCACCTTCCCAGTTAAGACCTGCTCTATTCCATGTGATCAGTCTGTTCTCTCCTTACACTGCTTGAAGGCACACACTATAAATTTACAAAGTGCAAATTAAAACACAGCTATGTATTATATTTTTAAACAGAAGTCTTGATTTCTCTTTTTCTTGTCTAATCAGGACCAATTTTTGCATATTAAGAGTTAAACCTATTTTTCTCAAAGCTGATTCAGTAGTAGGAATATCACACACTAACTACTGAAGGTGAAAACATGTTTTGAATCTAAATGATATATTATGTCCAGCAAAACAATCACTTTTGGATGAATGCAAAAGAATTATTCAATAGACTGTATTACAAAGCAGAAAAAAAAAAAAAAAAGCCCAGTAACTTCCAAGCAGTTACTCATTGCTTTATATTACGGTTTCAGTTTTTCCTTGCTCCTGAATTCCAGTTTTGAACAATAGCAAGGGAACCCCTTTTTCCATCTAACTGACAGCATGTCACACCCCTGTAGAAGTCTGTCTACTGAACATCCTCTTGGACTTTACTTTAAGGTGGGGTTTTTTTCAAACGAAAGCAAGAGATAGCTAACAATATAACATAGTTTAAACCAGTTGTCTAAAATTCTGCAATTCATAGAAGCCTCACTGGATCCCAGAAGACAATAGCAATAGTCCCACATATTCACTTTCAATTAAATGAAAAAGCTGTAGGAATCTTACTATTCTGCCATGGGATAGTGGAAGGCTACCATGGGCAGTGCAGTATGTAATTAGTGAAAAATGTTATTTTGCAGTACATTGTCAGCATCCTGCAGGGGGATTAGATGGTCACAGCTGCCAGTGTGCCTAATTCCTCACATGCTGCATGTAAAGTTTACCCCGCTGAGGCTTGAAACTGAACAATGAACAAGAGTGAATTTACATATGCGTATTTTAATTCTGTTTTTCTGATAAAATTAAAAGTATAAATTGCAGTGTGATGCAATATTAATGGGCACATCCATGTGTATGTTCAACTGGCTTGTAGAAGTATATAATCCCTTTGAAAACAAACTGCAGTAAGTGTTAAAGCAATAGCTAAGAATTCAAGAGATACGGTCATATCTGTCTGTCCAGTCATGCGCTAGATTTTCAACAGGAGTCTGAGGAATCAAAAAGCTATTCCAGATGGGTTTGACTCTTTCCACTTTGTGTGCCTCACTTCTGCTTCAATAAAATGAATATAATGTGACATCCTTGGTCTCCAGGGCCTACCAAGCATTGTGGTATCACCACAGCTGCGATGAGACCTTCTGAGGTACCAAAAGAGAAAATGTTTCATACCTAGCAAACAGACTTCAATCCACTGAGACCTCTGCATGTGAAACTCTTGTAATATCTCTCTTCCTTGCTTGTCATAGAAAAAGGCACAAGTTCAGTTTGTATTAAACCAGGCCTAAGTAGAAGGAGGGGGTGGGAAGCTGAGGTGTGAATCAGAGGTGGCTGTTCTGAAAATTAATAGCGCAAAGTCAGCTAGTAAAACCAGTAGTATTTATAAGCACTGTTCCCTCAGGAATGCAATCTGCGCACAGTAAGGCCAAGCTTTCCTTACCCCTTGAAATAAGGAACTGTTGCACATGCTCAGACAAGGTATATAGTTTACACAAAGGTTTCGGAAATGAAGAAAAGATCCCTCAACTCAGTGCTTTCACTCCCAAGGAACGTAGCAGAGACCAGGTATCGTGTAGCCAGCTGTGCGCTAACCTTCCTGCATAGGAAGCTGTAAGCAGCACTTCTAAAGGAAGCACAACAAAAACAAGCATTAAACATGCAGGGAGACTTGGACTCAGTCCTAGTCCATGGGCAACTCAAAGGAATACTGAATCCCTGTATAAGAAAAGGACTAGGACTGAGTTTCTAGAACCTAGATGTATTTGGTAATGCAAATTTGGCTGACTGGGCCCAGTAGACAGTCTTGATCTTTTTGTAAGGAAGTGCTGATTGTCTTGCTTCTTTTTTTTGTTTCTCAAGGCAGGACAGCCCTATGAAACGCCCATGCTGGGATGCAACAATCACAGAAAGATTGATTTTTTTAAAAAAAAAAAGTTCTCAAGTATTTTGCTTGTCTGAAAAGTAAATAGATACAATTGAAAGCAAAGAAACTTTTGGACTTAATTACTATTTGTACAATACCTATTTATGACACATTAACCATTAGGAAATTAAATTAATTGTTCAACCTCACCAGTGAAATTCTAGACTTGTGCACCCTCTGATTATAGCAATTTCAAATTAATGACATAGTGATTCCTGGTTATTAACAATTCAACAGTTATGTGATTAGCATTTTCAATTAAGCAATACAACTCATTAAGCTGATTAAGGTAGCAGCACTCTCCACTGTACATGTGCTATATCTACCAGCTTGACCTGCAACACTTAAGGAGGAGTTACAGGTTAAGGAATTAGCCACTGGGCCACTTGCCTCATGCTGATGATTTAAACAATATACTAGACTTTTTAGCAAGGACTTCCTAAAATTGCCACAGACTTATAATACGCAGATCCCTAGTTATTACAGGTTGATGCCCATTAAGCACCAAAAAAAGCTACAGACACAGCAATTAAAAGGATAGACTCATAATATGAATATCACTGCTTAGCCAAAATTTTAAATCCCTTAAAATCCCAAGAGCCTCAGGGGGCTGGATCTATTCAGTGTGTGTATTATGGAAAGTATCATCTGTTTCCTGTTATGTATTTCTTCGTTAGTTCATTAAAGGATAACATACGCTGTGCCTCCAACAACAAATCTGGGGAATTAATCCTTACTTACTATGAGCCTGAACGGTGGTAACTTCTTTTCAAACATCACAGGCAGTAAAATTCCCAAGAGTAAATATCTCTTGTTTCAATACTGAGGACTCAATTTCTAGGACTTCAGAAATTTGTAATCCCTAACGAATGTACTATCAATTTATATATTGTCTTACTACTCTCATACCTTATCAAAGCAAAATTTTTCATGCCATGAATGCCATGAACTTCCACTGGGCTATGGAAAGTCAATTTGATTATGTCAATCAGCCATTTTTATGGACAGCTAATACCAGGCAAAGAAATACTAGCTCTGGTTAGCATATGCTGCATTGAAAAAAAAACCTGTAGGACTTTCAGAGATGATCTCTAATCAAACAGATCTCATTAGAGGCTAGGTACTTATTCCAGACTTCATCAGTGATCTTCCTGTGTTTACATCAGGCTTTACTTGCCCATTATTTGCACTAATAGAGGCAGTACAGATGAGGTGCATTCATACGAAATGACCATTTCAATATAAATACCAAGAATATTCACAGAGATAATGATCTGTGATTTAGCCCTGCCCCCTTATGGTCTCTTATATAGTTTTGTTTTATTAAAAAGACCACTACCAAATACCCAGACATATTTCTTGCCACCTTCTATTCATATTTTCAGGTTTCCCCATTCATTTTCAGTTTCAGCTTGGTCTACCACCTCCACTCCTTCCCATTTCTCATTCTGTTTCAAGTCTCTCTAACTACGACTGGCAATTTCTAAGTAGATCCTCACAAATCTTCCCATGATTTGTCTATGATGTATGACTGAGTCACTGCATTTTGATAAGACTTGTGTTTGGATGAGCAGCGTTATCTGAGATAGTGCTATAATTCAGAGGGAATGTAGCATAGTCAAAACACTGAACCGGAACAAGAAGTGGAACAAATGCTCAGGTCTGTTTCTGGCAAGAGCTCTGCTCTCAGGAATCTCTTTCCTCCCCCACATATGAACATATGAACAGTATAAAGTAAAGCAACAGTAATCCCACCAGCCTAGGAAATTCTGAATAATACTGGCCTGTAAAACTGAAACTCTCCCACTTTGTACATTCTGTTGTCCTGATCTGCAGATTTTCACCAAAATCCAAATGGTGTTTGAAGTCATAACATCAAACAGATGGGCACACCGTACTGCATCAAGACACTGCCTCTCTGTGCAGTCAGAGATCCTGCCAGACTCACACTCCCCAGCTTCAGGCTTTTCTACCACATGAGGTTCCATATGGAAATGAAGAGGTTGCAAGATCTGTTTACACCAGCACAGAAAGGGATACATACTTGTCCAAGGGATCCACAGCTGAGGAGGGGAAGGAAGATGTATGTAGATGAGAAATAGTGCAAGTAAACACCATTTGTCTGTCTCACGCTCCAGCGTACAGACACACTCACCAATGAAATTCACCGCATTTTACAGAGAAGTAGAACAATTATTGACACAACCGTCAAAACAAAACATTACTTGTATTTGAAACTCAAGGTTAGACTATGCAAAGATTGCTCTTGTAGTGGAATTTATGGCACTGAATCAGAACTTTCAAGTCATGGGTGAATATATTCAGAAGCCACGAAAGGCAAATAGGACAAAGGAGCACTCCTTAGATAAGCCTGGAGAGGCTCTATGTCATGAAACTTGTCACACACTCTAGTAGAGTAGTCCTTTGTGCATAATAGAATACTGTACTTGGAAAAAATTGTTATTCACTGAAAAACTATATGTCTTTGATACTGCCAAGTTACAATCAGTATCTGATGCTACTTTCTTTCCCAACTGTTATATCAGGTGTTTCCAGATAATGCTCATACTTGGCTGACTATTACTACACATGTCAATGGCATAAACTCTTTTGAGAAGGTCTGATCTAAAAGAAGACTTTCCAAATCTGCTACAGCATAAGATCCCCTACTGTGCTTCTGCATTCAGGAAGAACAATGTGAGAGCAATCTCAGGGCTGCAGATGCAGCTCGTTGAAGGCTGGGGATGCATTAACTTCTTAAAATTGTCCCCTGGTGTGCATACAAACAGGAAGAATCTTCAGATGAAATGGTTCGGGCTTGGCAAAACTAATAGAATCAGAGAATATGGTTTTGTAGCTAGGAACAGAGATCAACACTACCAATAAGGGGTATTTAAAGGCTGGTTCCTAACACGCTTTCAAAAACCAACTTAACACATTTTCTTTTGCGGTCATTAGATGGCAGGAAGTTAGAGAATAAATAAATGTTTATGTTCTAAAGTCTCCTTTTCACCTGATTTTTCAGATTCATAGCAGCTGCAAATTTGGTGTCTCTTCTTAATGGTATGGCGTAGGTTGTACCCTTAATAGCTACCAACATTTTATTTTGCCCCCAAATTTTTTACCTTCCAGCAGCAAGTGTAGTGGTACTGCAAATTTCATTTTATCAGAGAATGGCTTTTTGTGTTTGCAGAATAGTTGACCAGTTGGGCTGAAGTTTAACTAAGAGGGGTTCTGCTGACATACCCTAGTTGTGTTCTTTTCTTCACAAACTCATCTGGCAAAATATTGTATGGTCTGACTTACTCAACTCCAGTTCACTGGATCTCCTGAAGTTGAGT
>NW_010399280.1:19779-21617 GCF_000710305.1 Buceros rhinoceros silvestris | reverse complement strand
CATTCAAAGACTTCATTGGGGTTTCTCTAACTCATTTTAAAGGATTTTGATGTTATCTCTGGAGACACCATTCTTGCTGTTTCCCAGACTTATACCAACTGTCCTTCTAAATAATGGTAAAATCTGCCCATCAAAATAATTTTTTTCTCAGAACATGCAGAACCTTTTTCCAGACACCTACCTGCAAACTGCACTCATGCCTTCTGTGCTGTCCTCTTACATCAGCTCTAAAACTAAAAACCTAGACATGAAAATGCTGCCTGTGAAGTTCACTGACCTCCTACTCTAATCACCAAACAGAGGTCAGTTTTCCCTTTTTGCTAGCAAGACACCCCTTTTTCACGATAACTCTGTAGTACTATGCCCATGGATCTCTGCTGGAGGGATTCCACTTTTCCTGATTCCATTTTGTACCTTCATAGAACGATTCTGCTACCCATCCTCTGCTCCAGCTTCTTCACACTGCTCTACTTCCAGTGGGATCTTACAGTCAAGGATCCATGGATGTGCTTTTCTTCAGGGTCCATTTCTTTAGGAACACAAAATCTTCATGATGGCTTGAAACAAAGCAGAAAAATTTCCCATATGAAAGAGTATATTCCTCTTCCCTTACAGAAATAGGCTATGTAATGCTCCTATGTAACCCTAAAACCAGTCAGAAATAGTTATAAATAAGTACTTATGATTACAGATGCTGACTTCTTATGATAAACTGCTTAATCATGAGCTAATGGCTCTCTTACAGTCAGTTATTTCAGTGCCAGAGTCTGCTGGCTCCAGTTGCCCTCTGTGCCCTTGTGTTAATTACTTTGACTAACTACAGGAGCAACTTATTAAATTTACTGATTGCACTGTCCATAAACCAATAATTTCTCATTGGTCTACATCAATAACCAGAGTACTGCTCTCTTTAGCATGGATAATTTTTTCTTGGCTTATATTACCTTTGTTCAAACTCAGACAAATTTCCCTTTGTTTACAGGGCCAACACAGCACACTAAGATTCTGTTACTAAGTTCTGCAAGTTTTTTTTTATAGACCTCTCAAAGGAGCAATTTTTTTTCCAACTCCAAGGTTTTAACATTTGGCAATCAGTAAAACAGACAAATATTAGAAACCTTTGATATTTAGTGATATGGGACCATTAAAATATCTACCTTATTCCGTTTACATTTTCTACCACTGAACCATTCCTACAATTTGCAGAGATGCTGTAACAGTCCAGGCATTATTAACAACGCTGTTTTCAATTTCTTTCAAGAACAAGTTAATGTCTTTATCATCTCTGGGTATCAGCACCCTCCTTGTACTGTCAGTTATGAAAGGAAGAACACTAGTGAAGAGGATAGACACATCCTCAGCACTACTAATTTTAATGCCAGTTTATCTATTAGTCTGCATGTGTATCAGGAAATAAATTCTTTCAGTCTGCTTCTTCTATATTTTATTTTCCTAACTAATTTCTAAAGTACCTGCTTATTCTCTTCAATTTACCGTAGGTTATTGTAGTTTTGTATTCCGAGAGCACAAATTTAAATATCCTCTTTGCTTAGTGTGTCTTGAAGCAGTCTAAAAATGGCACCCTTCTGCCAGGCGCATTAAACTTTGATCTCTCAGGTCCAGAGTTGGTGATTACCTTTCTCCACTTTTAATTAGTGTAATTACTTATCTTTGTGCTTCACCAGCTACTGCTGGCAGAATCCAGAGAAGGGAGTGATACAGTATTGCTTCTATTACTACAAGGTAACAAAGGCGAGGTTTCACATTTATTTGAGAGACAATCTGAAATGGAACAGAACTCCAACCCGTGGTGTCTCTAATGCATTATCTTCCCTACA
>NW_010399280.1:2186-19686 GCF_000710305.1 Buceros rhinoceros silvestris | reverse complement strand
CTACACGTAATTTCATTTAGCTCTTAAGATAGTCATCTTGAGTGAGAGTCTGTGTGGTAGCACAGCATAGACTGCTCAGTACAGCAGGATAAGGGGTCATTAAACACCTTGGTACCCAGTTCTGGAAGGAACGCAGCTTAATTAGGATAAGGACCCAAGGCTTTCTAAGGCACAGTAACTTCCCCGGACTGTTTTATAGCACTGCAGTATTGCCTAGAATTTCAGCGGAGCTCCAGCAGCATGCCACATACTTTGCAAAGGAGCTTTCAGAAGGCAGCACCTGATTATACCTAAGCTGAGAGAAGATTTCCATGGCCAAATGAGAGTTTCTTAAGAGTAATTTACCTTTATTTGGAGCAAGGAACGTAAATAAGAGTCAGAAAAGGATAATTTCAGACCTTTGTATGATAAAAATCACAATACATTTTAAAAAGATGTAAAGTTATTGACACTGAACATACTCATACTGTATTCCAAACATGGAAGCCATTGCAGAAGAATAAAACCCAAGAGCACTTTACTACATCACAGCTTTGTCACTGAACTGCTATTTTAGCAGACACCGGAATGTGATAGCTATCCTGTAACATCATGCAGCACAGTTCTGTGAGCCCATGGTGTTCTGGTAGCAAGCCAGGCAATAAAATAATGAGGGATTTGGGCGTGAGTCAGAAATAAATTATCCTGAATCTTAAAGGAGAAAGAAAGAAAAGAAAGATGAGAAAGATGAGAAAGAAAGACAGATGAGAAAGATGAGAAAGAAAGACAGATGAGAAAGACAGACAGATGAGAAAGAGAGAAAGATAGATGAAAAAAAAAGAAGGAAAGAAAGAAAGAAAGAAAAAGAAAAGAAGGAAAGAAAGAAAGAGAGAAAGATAGAGGAAAAATAAAGAAGGAAAGAAGGAAAGAAAGAAGGAAAGAAAGAAGGAAAGAAGGAAAGAAGGAAAGAAAGAAAGAAAGAAAGAAAGAAAGAAAGAAAGAAAGAAAAGAATAGAAACCACAATGTTTTAGAAATTACTGGTCATTTTTCTAGTACTGCAGCTAGATAGCGAAAAACCTAAAACCAAATGCCCTTATTGTCAGAGATTCTGAGTATTCATTCACGCAGCTGGAGTGGTTTCTGCTCAGTTTATATGCTATTTCTTTCCTTGTAAAAGAAATGATTTCCCACACTACTGTCTGTCTCCTCTCACAGTGTTCTGACTACAAGCAGTCAAAACATTATGATGAGACATATTTCTGTTGGAAAAGGATGGTTAATTTTTTTTTAAATGCACGTTTCATGGTGAAGGCTCAGTTTTTGCAAATTTTATAAAGCTTTTCTTCTGGGAACCTAGGTCAGGATTTTCAGCTTTGGAGTAGATCCAACTTGCAAACATTTATAATGCTTCACCCAAGAACGAGAAACCTTATGAATTCCATGGTGGAATAAAGAATTCAGGGTCAAAGCAGAGTTCAGCATTTAATATATCTAGTTTCTCTGTCACAAAAATGTGACCTTGAAAATTACAAGCCTTCTGTTCCAAGATGGTGATATTAAACACAATTCAAAAATCTCAGGCCTACCGAAACTTGTATTTGCAGCTGTGTAGTCATGAGTCAGTCATGTCAGTAGTAGTAGTAGTCATGTCAGTCCTGCTGCTGCTTTTTGGAAAGGTTTCGCCTAAAATGAGAAGAACCATAGAGGTTTTGGTCATTTTCTTTTGGAGATCACCAGGAACATGTTCCATTTCACAAAATGAAATTTGCGGGCTATCAGTTATAAGTTTGTTTCCTCTGGATTCTGAATTTGAAGGCTGGACCAGAGATTTAAAAAAAAAATTTGTGGAAAGGAAAACTCACAGCCAGCTTTAGACAGCAAGATCCTTAAGGACCATTCTTCATATTTCTGTAGAGCTCCTTGAGACCTGTTATTTGGGCGCATAAAAATAACCATTAACACATCAGGGCGGAGTTAGAGGACTCCCAAGACAGATGTGTAAGCTGATTTGTAGGGAACAGAAGATAAAGATTTGTGCATTTGCATCTATTTTTCCTTTCAAGAGAAATCACCTTTTCAACAATCCACATCGAAAGAGTAAGTTAGGTGTTTCAGAAATTATTGATTAATATATAGCCCACTTATATTTCTTAAGTAAGTCCTTACACTCAATTCCACTTCAAGAATGGGGAAAAACTTCTCTTGATTTAAGCCATGAAAGATTGAGCCACATTAGGACCACCTATGAGAAAAAGCAGGAAATCAACCTTGCCCGTAAGAATGAAAGGCCCACACCCTAACTTCCCTTCCAGACATTTTCTAAAGCTGGCTCTGCTTTACCTCCTCAACTATTTGATCAAAAATACTTGCTCAAAAAAAAAAAGAAAAGGTTATTGACTTCTAAAACTTTTTTTCTACAAATGGATCATTCCTCTCATTCCCATCACTGTATTTGCATTTACATCCACAGAGCGATCAGAGAAAGAGGGACCCTGCTGATCTTGTAAACTTCCCAGGACACGTGCCAGAGGGGATAATGTGTGTGCGGATGGATACCTGTGGAGATCTCCAAAAACACGGCATAAAACTATTAGCTAATAAATAGCCTAAGCAGGAGAAAAGAATGCCTTTTACGTAAATTTTGTCAAAAGTCCTCAGGATGCCTTTCTAAAATGGTTTGAAATGTTATCTGTAGATCTCTTTTTTCCTGCTTCTCAGTAGTCGGCATTGATTGGCTGAGCTTTATATAGCACTATGCATGCAAACGAGTTACAAAATTGTTATTAGCACTAGAAAATCACCTGCCGTTAAGCCACATACTGTGGATGCAAATTTAGCATGCTCATAAATGGAAAGCTTGAGAGGAGTACAGAATGTCCCTTCAGCTACAGCTCAGAATATTAATCAGTTTGAAATACATTTAGACTGGATGAGCTGGGATTAATAATGTTGCAGAGATAATAGATCTTTCTTCTTTAGATAATCGATCCAGGCTTTACTTCATTACTGTTTTATAGCTGCGTGGCGGCCCGTGTGAAACGAATGGGAGGTTCTGAAGTTTCCTACTCACTAGCTTTGCCCACATGTCGAGATCTCTCATCTCAAGCGGTGTTCATGGTCCCAGATGAAAGGTGAAAGCCTAAGTGGGCAAAAGCAGTCCAGGATGGGATTTTCAAAGGCTGGCCTAGGGCATTGGCTCAGACTCAGAAAGCTCCTTTCTTTCCCCTGCCCACATCAGGGCTGGAGAGCGCCTCACTGACTTACCCAGGGCTGCTCTTCCTCACCACCCCACCACTGCCAAATTTGCCACTGAACATCAACATTCAAGGCTTAGAGGAAAGCTACCTCCACAATCCAACAGTTACAGCGCTCTCCTGGGAAAACAAGATACAGAAACAAAACACTTCTTCGCATCCAAAGGCTGATCTGCTAGGCTAGGTTTCCTGATATGGACATCTCATGCATGAGGTCATAGGGCTCATGCCCTCTGCTCTTCTTCCTTGACAGAAAAGTGAGGTCACATACTAAGGGAAGGTGTAAGGTACTGGGCGGTACAGATCACAATGCAGGAATACAGCTGTGCTAGCTCCTATGAATCAACCTGAACTACAGCATTGTTGTCTCAATGGGTGGAAATCCAGCTCCACCCTCTTCTCCCATATTTTAGCTACGTGCTTCTCACATACTCTGCTCTAACACTTGTCTTATCCCACAGAAAGTCACTCATTGAACATGCATGTTATTCAGTAAGGCAGAGAGGGTTGGGGTTTATTTTTTCGTGGGGTTTGATTCCTGTGGGTTTAGCAAGCAAAATGTTCTCAGTAACAGGGCAAGAAGATCACCAGAGATGGCAGAAGGGAAGCAGAGGAAGATACATTTTGGACTAAGAGGGTGGCTTAGCAGTCTGATGAAACATTCCCACAAATCCTTTCTAGGTCAGAGTCCAAGACTAAAGTCACCACACTTCTCAGTGTCCCTCTAGGATTAAGGCAGCTTTCTAAGCAGCACACTCATACTCTACGGCCCTCCCTTTGTGTGCTTAACTCAGCACTCTTGGACCTCCTGCAGGCACTAGGCTATGCATTTTAACAGTAGCTTTGACATACCTGAAACTCGGATCTCTACAGGCATTTACACGGATGCCTCTCACTGTTTTCAATTAAGAAGTCAAGGAGCTTAAATACGCCTGAAAATTTGATCCTGTAAGTTCTCCTTTTGCAGCCTCAGCCCCCAGGTTTTAGTTCCTATGCCAGGAACTATCAGTTTTAGCTACAAAAAGCTTAAATTCAGACCTTGCTGATGGCATAAGTACAAGATTTCAATTTCTGAGAAGTAATTTTGAAATATGAGATAGATACGCCACTGCTCCCATGCAGCATGGATTCCAACTTATTTTACTGCTATCAGCCTAAAATGATCTTTTATACAACCCAACCAAAAATGAAAGTTGATCAAGGAACTGCTGATAGACACTTTGTAATATGTTATATGCTAATGCTTTTACAAGTCCTTATTTGCAATCTAATTAAAAAAAAAAGAAACAGAGAAGAATGAAACGTGACCACTAATACAGTCCTTTTGCCGTGAAAAGATTGTAGGGTTTTTCCACGTATAGACATTACCCGAGAGTAATTCACCTTTCAGTTGCTAGTAAAAAAACCTGCTATCTTCATAAAAGAAATTGCCTCAAGGAACTTGATAAAAGTTGAACTTCTCTATTAATGAGATTTTAATGAGTTACCCACTGAAGATGAGGGAGCTACACGGGGATTATTTTCTTCTTTCTGTTTTACAACTACTGTTAGATCACAGTGGACTAAATATATCACCACAAATACAACTTTTGTTCTTCATGGTTTTGCAGTAAGGCTAAATTTGACCTAATACTTCTTGCTATAATTCTGTTTATTATACCTATGTGCGTTCCTCTGAGCAGCAAAAAATTCTTTTACTCCAAAAATTGGAAGTCAACCAAGTGGATGCTCTTCCAGAAACCATGTTTTGCTAATGTTGGCAAAAAAAAACTCAACGAACTTTTCTTTCTACATGAAAAATTTCAACAAAAAGCACAGCTTTGTCTTAGCATTGTATAATGAAGCGTAACAACACGTCAGCCTTTTGTCCCAGCAATTAAAAGGGATCTCCTTCTTATCTCCTGCCACCTCTGCCATCTCAAACTGTGAGCACATTTTGTCCATTTGCTCTCCTCTGAGGCAGGACATTGTTAGGTTCAGCACACTCTGTGCATGGATCAGAAGTGGCATGAAGAACTCTCATTCTTCTGTGGTTTGTCCAAGGTGTCTTGTTATCAGGATTACAATCATATAGAATTGGGTTCATAAAAAGAAATCTCCTTAAAATGGACTGACAAGTTTCTCACGATTGTGCCAGGAGGGGGCAAGAAAGAAAGGAAATTCTCTCCAGCACAGGGGTTGAAACCTCTTACATTTATTTCCTTCCTACTGCAGAAATAGGACACTGGAGCTCCCCGCTCTCTGCCAGATGAGCCAGTAAAATATTTCACCCCAGCTAAAGGCTTGGGTTTAGGATAGGGGTTAAGTAGCAGCCTGAGAAACAGGAAAAAACAGGTTTGATGCAATAATGGGATCTCTGAGTTCCTGTGAAAGTTAAGCTTGAATCATACAACCTTAACTTTATCAGGTTGCACCATGTGCAAAATTCCCTAACTGTGCTGTCAAGGTTACTGTGTTGCATTTGACTCAAAAACATCTAAAAGCTCTGTTAATGTCCCTTTTTTCTGGAACAAAACTAAGATTTTCTTGTAATGAAGCATAAGCAGTATTGAACATCTCTGACTAGAGAACTATCTTCCTCTTTATTCATGCCTTTTGACAGAGCTCATTTCTCCTAGCTATATTTACTAAGTTTGTGAAAATAACCAGCCTACTGAGAATGGGAAAGAGCAGCAATGAAAATCCTTGTTTTATGAGAATTTTTATGCAGCTATTCAGCTCTGTAATACTTATACATTGGAAATATTCTTTTCACTTTAAAGGGCTTTTGTCACATATTGATAAGGTTGTTACATTTGCATTATTAAATATTTTCAAGAAAAAGTGTGTATATAAGAAAAGAGACATGTATATTGGGGTATTTCCGTGTATTGAGAAATATCTGATCCTGAAAATAGATATTCTACTTGGGTTTTGGCTAAAGAAATTCTTTTTTTGGAATGACCAGCTGGTATCAGCCAAAGTACTGCCTGAATATCATAATTATGTAAATGAATCAGCACAGATGTAAAAAAGTGTTATGATACATCTTTCAGAGATAATTTGCAATTGAAAAATCCATGAACAGTGAGAAGGCATCTGGCATATGCTGAAATATCAGGAGAAAGACAGGAAATGCATTCTACAAAAATGCCATTTTAGAAAAAAAGAAAAAAATTAAATCTCTTCTTTGCTCTGCTGCTAGCACACCTGTTTAACATGAGCTTACCATGACCTAGCACTACTTCTCATTCAAGTCTTTCATGTGAGACACTATAACATCTGTAAAAAGGAGAATCCACCTGTTAAGGATGCAATTGGAAGCTGAGCAGACCTCCATGCATCATTGACATTGGTGTCTAGAGTATCTCAGAGGACAAGGAGATTAAAAACTCAGCTTTGTTAAACACCTTAGAAAAGCGCACCAGGTTTCACTTCCACAAAGTCTTTAAGCACATACTGCAATGTATTAATGTCAGTGGGAGTTAAACTTGTGCTTAAACTTTGCTGAATAAGGATGATGAATTCAACACGGCTTGAGAGTGGAGGAAGGGCTGCCCAGGGCTGCTTGAAGTGAAACACAGGCAGTAGCTCAACACAGCCAATGCCTGTTTTATACCATCTTATGCCTATCTCAAAAAAAAAAAAAAAAAAATCAACTGATTCCCTTTGCAACCCTCCAGTCTAGTTTCTGGATCTGTTTTTATAACTTAGAACACTGCAAAAGGACAGAGGACTGAGAATATTCTAATCTCAGAAATATCAGGTAACATTCATCTCAATTTTCTGATGTTGACTTCAAGTCATTATCAGTATGTTGGATATTTACCTATGTATGTGTTCCTTCAGATGTTTGTACTGCACAGTGAAGGTCTCCTCACCATAGTGTCCTCAGACTTCGCAGTAGTATGGCTCATGCTGTCATTAGCTCTTCTCCAGCTCATTCTCTCCACACTTTCTCCTCAAGAAGGAAGATGGGAGCATGTGGGAACAGGCTGCTGCGCATCCTCCCACTGACTGTAAGATATGCAACAAACGATTCTTACTTGGCACCTATCGCATCCCCATTAAAAAAACAATGGGAATCTCAACACTCACCTCAGTTGCATTAGGAAAATAAATTATGCTTTATCATATTTAAAAGTCAAGAGAGAAGGAGAAAGTAACTTTTCTTTAATGTAAGCTAGTTTAGAGAGTTACAGCTTTTACATATTTTCAATCCCAGATCCTCTCATCTCCTGCCCTAGCAATTTTAAAAAATAAATAAATAAATGTTATAACAAAAGTAAAAGAACAGCACATACTAATTACACACATAATTTGCGAGGAAATTGAATTGCTGTGATCAGTGACAGGCAAAAACAGTACACAAGATGACTTGTTCAGAACAAATATAAAAAGGCCTAAAACAAGCAAGGGTAACATCTCTCTTTGAACTCATAGATCACTTGTTTTAATTAGAAACTAACAGGCAGACACTGTGGAAGCTGATCACCTCACCGAGATCAGAAAGGACTCCTTCAGATGTCTTCGCAGAACATTTACAATTGCAAATCAAATCATGGAACAAGCCTAAAAGAGTTACACTGGCCTCCTCCAGTCTGAATAAAATCCAGCTCTGGGACAGTATTGAAGCTATTTTAGGTATCCTAATACCTAAAATGTCTTACAAAAAAAGTAACAGTAAAGAAGCTTTAATTTATTTTTACTAGTTATCTTAATATATAACTTTCAGGGAAGTTTAGAGCTAACACAATTGTTACTTCCTTCATTTTACTGGTGGCTACGGGACAGAGAGCAGCAGCATGTTACCAAAGGTCAGGAGGGTCGGTAGCAGATCTGGAACAGCAGTGTCCAGCTGAGCAATATTCAGTGGTCCCCTAACCCTGAAGGCAATCAGAAAACAGGCACCACCACCCCATGAGAACCAGTTTGCCCTGAAGAGGCAAAGAGGCACCTCTGAAAACACTCTTCATCAGCTAATCTGGAGGTCAAGCAGTGAGGAGTCAGAATGAAATAGCACATTTAAACTTCTTATACTGAGCACCTAAGTAAAGAAAACAATAAACCTCTTTCACTGCATCTGCATTTTCCCTTTAAACTCATCCACAGATGCAGCCTCTTCACCATTCTCTGCCCCATTCGGTGTAGATACATTCTTCAAAAAACCAGTAAAACCCAAATGTGGAAATAATTTTTAATAAACTACATAAAATCTGCCCCTATTTAAGATGACAGTATGTTTCCAGTGTTTGGTTTCTCCACTCCCACACACATTACGGATAGCCTAAAATGGCACAAGGGCTCTGTTGGGTATGATTTATTGCCTTGATTTATTGAACCGAGCAATGACAGAACTCCCGCTTGACAAGTTTTCGTTTCTTCATGGCAAGTAATTAGCCTTCATATTGCCAAAGGGATCTTCAGCTGCCCTGTCAATGCTGTTCCAACCTAATGAAAATACACCGTCTTATCACAGTAAGACATTTACATTATTCACATACTGCTTTCCAGCGGCCTCTCATTAGCTCCAGCCTGCTTAGCTTGGCTGGTTTATTTGCTGCAACAGAACAGAAAAATATGATGCCCAAGGAGGAATGGAATCATTTAGCTGCAATCTTGCCTTGCTGCTGGGTTAAAACAAGGTCTTCCGACACCCCTATGCCAATGATTTTAAAGAGAGTAAAGAGAGCACACATTTTTGGCTATGTATTTATTCTTTAGACTCCACAAAGCTGCATCTTGTCATTAAGCACAGCCCCAAATAACAGATAGCGTTATAATCCTCACCTCAACACAGTCATCATCTGTCTCCTGCTCTTCCTCCTGACAGGTAGTTTACAGCTATCTGATCCCGATACTGAACTGTGTCCTGCCAAGCTGCCAGCAGTCTGGCCAGCAAACAAAACCTATAACCACAACCCTGCCTGTTCCGAAACTACCTGGGGAGAGGAGTCTGTCAGTGATTCAACAACCTTGCTAACTCTTCAGGCTGGGATTAAACCTTGCAGGCAGACAGTCCAGCTAGGATGGGAGCGGAGCTGTGAGGATATGCTGCCAGATGTATACAGAGGAAGATAGTCTGTTAAATAATCTCATCAAACCCCACGGATAGTGCTTTGTCTAGCGTGGTATTAACATCCCGCTGGAGTTATGCAAACTGTAAAATGCCTCAAGCCCTTAGTGCGTATCATGCACAGACCTACCCAAACCAGCTTCAGTACAGTCAGTGCTGATTCCAAGAGCAATTTTGTCTAACAGCGAGATTTTCAGCAAGGCTGTACAAGACCACCCGGGGTAGGACGACAGTCAGATTTCTGTACAAGAAAAAGCATGTGGTGAGAGTGAGCAGGCAAGCTGCCACAAAGCACACATTCAGCTAGATGCTCTTATAAACTTCTAGAATGATACTAGATCCTTTCAGAATTTTTTCAGCATTCAGGTCCTCAGGTTAGGATTATATTAGAGCACACCAAGGCATTTCATGCTTTGCGTTGTCCTGTTTCCCCCACCTTGCAAAATTTTGTTCTTGTTTCTGGGACAAGGATCTCTGTCACTCATCCACACGGGACTGGTCTTTCCCCTGACTGGGAGTCTGGACTGCTCACTGCCAGAGTGAGCAATTAGGAAGCAAAAGCATCATTATGAAGAAACCTAATTTTTTCATCTGGAATGGACGATGGAGAAACAAGAATTTTACCTTGCAGAATTCAAAGCCGTCAATGAACTGTTACTACAGAGCCAACAATTTCAGTCTACCACCAGCAAGTAGAAAAAAGAGGGGTGAATCCTACCAGGAGATCGGTGCCTGGTAAAGATAGGCTTTACAGAAGCTGTCTTGCTAACTGGCCATGGAGTATTTAGTGTGTTTACACTCAAAATGAAGCTAATTTGCATCTGGATTGCTGGAGCCTTGCTTGATTTGTGACACATAACAGGCTAACCCTTGGTGAATGAAAAAGGGTAAAATAGAGAATCAGGTGCCCACAGCAGTGCTATTCTTCGGCCTTCCTCAGACCCTGCCTTCCCCAGGAGACATAAGGAGGGGAAAGCAAATCTCCCTGCTATCTGCTCAACCCTGGTTAAGAGACGACAGTGAGGATAAAGTGACTCACACTTTCAGTCTCTGCTATCCCACTGGTTCACACAACTGAGAAATACTGTTGACAATATAGATGAATATCAGTGGGCATAATGCTTTCAACACATTCCCCACCACAAATGAGAAATAACCGAAAAAAACGTAGTTACCTAAATATTACAAACTCCCCTACAGATTCTTTGGGAATGATAAAGACACATATAACTCCTAATTCTGATTTTCTGCTGATGCCTTTCACCATCTCTGTAAGGAATGCCTCATCGTCAGCCTGCAAGTTACTCTTTTCAGTTACTATTTCAATTTTCAGGACAAACAATTCCCTCATGTAACACTACTGTCCAGAAAGCAAAGCCCAAAATTGATACGGCCTTCTGTCTGCCTGTGTTTATTTTCACTGGTATTGCCTTTGATACTAACACTCTATGTCCCTTTCAATCTGTAAAGCACCTAGAACATCTTTTACTGCACACTTAAAACACAGAAAATGCTTGTAAAATATTGCTTGGGAAGTGGTGAGTGTGAGTGTGAGCTGTCCTACAACCATGTGTTATGACAACAAAAAAAAAAGTGTTTATTAAATTCATACTATACAGTTTAAGTGTTGCTATTCCAACTGTGAGCAGCTAGATACTTCACCCAAGTTTGCTTTTCAAGGCAATACTAATGCCTTAGGAGGGTCTTTGGCCATAGTTCCTTGCTTATTTCAGAAGTTTCCCCATGCCAGTGCTATTACGCATATGGGCACCTTGGAAACTGTGTCAGAAAACACGTATTGGGCTTCTAATGCTAAGGCCAAAGGCTACACATAAACGAGGCTGTGGCGACCCAAGGGAAGATGCTGTATTTCCTCTAATTGTTTTTTTTTTCATTTTCAATTTGAATGTTCAGCAACAAAAGCCTAATGAAATTTCATGGTAGGGGAAAGAAGAAGGGTGAGAACAGAAAAGTAATCACTTTCTGTGGGCCTTTTCAAGTCTCCTAAAGCCCTAAAGGAGTGATGAAGCCTTCAAAAGGAGCAAAAGTAGGTCCTGCTTTTCCACTTGAAAGACTGGTCAGGAAAAGAGAAATGTGCTAAATTTACCTAATACTTAAACCCTGCATACAAAAATAAAAAAAAAGCAAAGGCTGAAAATTATGGGGACAATAAAGTACATTTGAATGACAGAAGAAAATCTGCCTTCTCATCCTCCCTTTGACTGAGTTATTATCAATTTCATTTAAATCTTGCTGCGGGTTATCTAAGCTTCTATGCCATTCCTTTAAGCAGTAAGGAGCTTCTCTGTAGGCTGAGGGCTGTGTGGCAGAGCAAAAGGCTTCCTCAAGATGTGGGGGTTTTACAGTGCCATTGATCCCGTTTTGCCTCTCTCATGCTTTTCCTTATGTTATGTTTCTGCCAACTCTGGCAGCCTCATCCCTCCAACTCCATAACTTTATACCCTACTTTTCCCAACAGTGTTTTAAGTCTGGTATTCATGCAGCAATTTGGGACATACTTTGGTAATGATGTAGATTTATGAAGACTGTAATATGGATGAGTCATTTAAGTCTTCTTTTTTTTTTTTTTTTTTTTTTTTGTGACATTTTGCTTTCCTTTCTCTTTCCTTTCCTTATACTTCATTACTTCCCGCTTTGGTCACCTCTTTCTCAATTCCCTATGGCAAGGGGCTGCTGTTGCATGTAAACCGTCCCCAGTCAATGCTGGCATTTTTCTTCTCAACATACATTCTCCTGTAGAACTCAAAACCCGAGCTGTTCACAACAGTCTTGAATCTGGTTTCTTCACAGCACTTTCAAGTATTTCTTAACTGTGAAGAGGTATCCTCGGAGGTGGCATTCATGTGCAGACAACTGATCTCTGAAAAGCCATTTGTACTCAGCCTGGCTCAAGAACTTGTGAGAGGAGGTGAAAAGCTGTTTATCGGAGATTTCTTTTCAGTTCCGATTACTGTTCTGTAACTCTGAGACTAAAGGTCCAGTTTGCAAAGGTGGGGTTCAGCCAAGGCATAGATGTGCAGGTACAGATGCCAGCTTAAAGGCAGTGCAGAAGATGAGCACTATTATTAGATTTTGACAGTCTGCTGAGTTAATGAGTCATGAGCACAGGATGGGAACTCAGACATCCCTCCGGATAAAACTGATGCCCTTCAGGGACTGAAACAGACATATGGAATATTGATTCGCAGAGAGGCTGAGTCAAGAGGAATTGCGGGTAATCAATCAGCCTCACTTAACACCTTCCTCCTGCAAACTGCCCACAAATCCTTCGGACCCTTTCTGACTCTTTGGCCTTTGTGAGTTACCAGCTGCGCACACCAGAAATCTTTAAAAGATCACCTTTCTCAAGCATACTCAAGCAAAACACGTTCCTCTATGGTGTTCCTAAATACTACTACTCTATTTTCAGCTCACTGGTGTGTGCAGCTCTTTGTGCAACACATGTGAATCTAAGTAATACGGAGATTTTTTTTTTCAGCAAACAAGTAAATACTAAATCTCCTTAATACATGTAAGGCTTATACTGAACCAATTGTTATTGTAGCATTGCCAAGTATCTAAACATTCTTGGCCTAGTTTTCTTGGTCTTGCAGGTTTCCTCCCCTTCATGTTACAGTACTGAAACAGGTTAAATTGTGCAGGCAAAACCACAATTGAGGAGGAGGGGGGAAATCCCCAACATTTTAATCTGGTTTAATAATGTTTTTCAACATTATTTTAATTTTCCTTCTTTTTTCTATTTAAAGCTCTGCAAAAAGCATTAGTTAACACATAAAAAAAAAATTACAAACATGATGCAACGGCTCAGGTATCAGTGCGATGCACACTTCTGTAACCCATGCAGTGAAGGAGGCTCCCAAAATGCAACAGAAAGGATTTCTGCCTTATTGAATGCCTTGTAGTCCTGCAATCTCACACACAGACACATAGCCCAATGACTCTGAAAGGCAGAACAAAACCAGAATGGTATATGTAACAGCTTCAAGATGGTATTTAGATTAATTTCTAATAAACAGACTTCTCTCATCACTTCATTGCATCTAGATTAGACGCCCAGCATGTAACAGGCTTCAGATGCTATAAACAACACTTTCCATCACATGAAAAGAGCAGAACTAAAACTACGAACTGTCATATATCCAGAACACCAACCAGAAGAGCGGATGGAAAACTTGCTTCTATAGGAGTAACTCCCTTATACTCTCTATTGACCTGTAACAGAAAGTGTATTAGAGGAGTAAATATGTGACAGATGGTGGTGACTCTTGCTGGATGACACTACCTGTAGCACCAACAAGATTACAACATTAAGAAAGTGTGGGGATAACACAGTATCTTTTTCTTGAAATATATTTGTTTAGCCACAATTAGAAATCCAGAAATTTCATCAGAAAAGGAAGAAAAACAGAGGATGAGTATGCTTCTTAGCAGTGTTTGGGTCACAAGACTTAAGAAGAGAAAGAAGATACATTAATAATACAGCCCTGGGTAAGATTTACGTAATTTCTAAAAGATCAGCCGATCTCGCTTGCACCTTCTCAGAAGAGAAGAGTCCCTTATGTATTCAAAGGACCTTACTATCTCAGTAAAAATCAAACTAGAGGAGATACAAATTTATTATATAATTTATCAAAATAAATCATAATCAGCATTATAGTATCTTGTTAATTCTTGTTATCTGTTACAATGAAATGAAGAAATAAATTAAAAAGCCATTTTCCTTAGACGTTTCTTCACTATAATATTCTAATCCATACTCATTTCTTAACAGAGAAATCACCAAAGCCAATCACATAGATCCAGCTACTCCTATGCAACTCCACAGCCTCCTACTTTTTGCAGGTCATTTTAACAACACATTTATGTGTCAAATCCAAAATGTCACTGCTTTGAAGTGCCAACAGGGAAATGAGAAGTAATGCTGGAACTGAAAAAACAGGGCCCTTATGGATTATTTGTTTACATATCTATTTATTATTTATTATTACAAAGCAAACTTTGGGTTTTCTTCTCTGATATGGGCTTTGTCTATGATCTTTGGTGCATCACTTTAAGCCATATCTGAAAAAAGACCTTGGTTCCACAGTCTTGTCTAATTTTCATTTGAACAATACAAATCCAAATTACAGCCCTCAGAAAAACCACTCAGCTGCCTCTTAACCTTTTTACATTGAAATGCTTTTTACCTTGAAATGTTTTTTACCAAAGATAAATAACCCTTTTAAAATTTCATTTACTGGGAGTGTTCAGAGGCAAACCTACTTCAGCTCACCCTCCTCCACTGTCGTTAGAGTTTGTGCTCAGTTTGTATTCATAGTCAAGGAAAGAGGCAGAAGATCACAGCTTCTTATCCTTCTACAAAAACACCAACACGGCTGGAGATCAACATCGCTTTCTCTCTCTAGTGCAGTGTATCTTTAACTTTGCCACATAAACTGGCATCTGCAGCTGACGGTGATTTTCTTCTTCCATTCCAGTTCCTCCAGTAACTTGCACTCTAGGAGGTATTGTCTCTTCAGACAGTGGAGGTGCCAGTGGAGGTGTGAATTCACAGTTTCCATATCCTGACTCACCTTTCTAACCAGCTAGCTACTGCCTAAACGGAGGGCATCTTCTTCTCCAGCTGGATTTTGAAGGATCGTTGCAGAGTTTTTGTAGTGCTATTCCATAAGCAAGGCTGTGATCCTCAAGCAGAAGGAGCTGTCTCTCCATTGACGTCCAACATCTTCTGTAGCCCTTCTCCACCTTTCTTCTTGGAAAATAACAAAGGTAATAGCATGTCTTGTGAGCTCTCCTCTGCACCTGCTGAGCTCCACAAGGAAGTGTCTGGCTTTCCCCATGCTTTTGATGAAGACAGTAGATGCCTGGTTTAGCTTATATCACAACATCATGAACAAAGTGATTAGCACTAACTTTAAAGCCACTGCAACTCAATGGTAAGGCTCAGCTGAGCAGAGCATAACAGTACATGCCCAGTTAGGCAAATATTTCTCAGGACAAAACAACTGGATACACAGTACACGTGACTAAAATTCGTAGAAGTACGTTGATTACCCTAAGGTATTCATGCAACCCAGCTGGATTGTATAGCACAGCTAATACACACACATCTGGAAATATCTTACGGAACAGTATTAAAGAAAAAGGGTCTAATCATAAAATGGGTTTAAGAAGAAAAAGATGAGAGCATCCATGCAGGGAAAAAATGAGGGGTCAGGATCAGTATTACTTCTTCATGGGTTCCTGCACTACCAGTTGCTGAATGGGTGAAGAAATTATTTTATTACCACAGTCCATGCAGACATTCATGAAAATACAGTCGCAGCTTTACTGATCTCAGTAGTCACAACATAGCTTAAGATGGTGGGGAGAACAATGTCAGAAAGGTAGAAGCATAGAGTCCAGCAAGAAAATAGTTCAGGCCTTTGCTTAGCTACAGCTGTCCTTTCTTTTCACTGGGCTGCAGGATGTATGTAAAGCATTGCCATACAGGAGGAGAATGCGTACAGAGGCAGCTCATGTGGAAGACCTTAGCCTACAAGATTGTGTTTGTGGACTCATCTTCAAAGGGTGGAATATGATGATGCCAACTAACGTAATAATAGCAGTAATTAAGAACACAAAAAAAATGAAATAGGGTAGGAAGAGAAGGAAGAATAGAGAAGAAAGAATACAGCCATTTTAAATCATGGCTGACCTGTAACAGAAGGGACCCCACCTGAAAAGCTTAACTCCCGGGGGAAAATAAAAACCAAAAGCAACCAACTTTAAGTAACAGTTTAAAAAGAAAGAAGTGAAATAGAAATTGGAATTTCACCTTCAGATAAAAGCTACAAAGGGGAAAAGAAAGTACAGAATGTAAGAGGGTATTTTCTTAAAAAAACCCTTCACATATTTCAATTCTTGTATTTCCCTTGAGGTTTGAATATTTCGATCACATAGTTATCCAATTAAAATGAAAACTCTGTGTTATCCTTTAGGCGAGGACAGCTGCCAGCTGCTAAGTTTTATAAAGTCTTTAATCTTGTCCATAAATATTTAACAAGAATTGGTTGGTACACAAGCCAAAGTAAAGTAAGAAATCAAAGGCATGAGCTCTGCAGTAACCTCTGTATTGTCTGAATAGAGATGAACTGCTTGAACAAAATTATGACATTTCTCTTTTTATGCTAAAATTATTATTAAAACGTATTCAGGCAACTTTTCTGATCATTTTCCTATTTTCCTCTCCTCATGTAATGTATGGAAGACAAGCAAAGAACTAAACAGATTTCAAAACTGACATCAATCTCTTTTCCAAATGGGGTTCACCGCACAGTAAAGTACCAGTCTTTGCCATTTCATCCTATATGCTTGCCATGCTAATTAGCTGGTTTTCAAGCACAGCCTTCAAGAAAGGGTAACATCTTGTTTCGAAACGTTGGATATACATAGACTGAGTGTTCAATACGTGCAGGCAGAGATACGCCTACAGATGTAACGATACTGCAGGCACAGCCCACGCCAGCAGGTCTTTGCAACACCAGCACCAGCTTACCCTTACTCGTGGAACACCATCTGAATCCCAGGGCAGCAGCAACCCCCACGGCTTTCTCATTCAGACTGACACCTTTGGTGACCAAGCTGGCAGCCTAAGTCACGTCCAGGAGCAAGGAGGAGTCCTGTGATCTTTTCTGTTTCCACAGACTATGTGCACAGGTACGTACCTGGGAGGAGACAGCCATCCCAGCCACATGTCTGAGGAATTCACTGATGTAACAGCCCCATGCCAAGGCAGGGGAAACTGCACAGGGTATTCTAACAGGTGCTGAACTGAGGGACTTGTAGACTTAGACTTGTAAGGCTACCTGCAGTCATAGCCTTGCACAACCCCATTTTTTCAGAAAGCAGAGGAATAGTCTTGTTGTCTGTAAGAAAACGGTTATCAATGCACCCCCCAATCCCAGGCCCCCAGTCCCAATGCTATGTCCGCGGAGGATCAGCAGCAGCAGACACGGCCTTGCCTTGCAGCGGTACATTCACCATGTTGTGGTTTAGGATTTTGGCTCCAGGGCAAAAGGGGGCTTTCCCCCCACTTTCCTTTGTTTCGGCAGGAAAGGAGGGTTTTGGCACCTCGGTTCCAATTTTGTGACTGCCCCCTGGAGCCAAGACATGTCAATCAACACCTCTTTGAATAAACCTATAAAAAGC
>NW_010399280.1:0-2084 GCF_000710305.1 Buceros rhinoceros silvestris | reverse complement strand
CCCTGGGAGACAAGACATGTCAATCAACACCTCTTTGAATAAACCTATAAAAAGCCGCAAACCACTTTGGTTTGCCTGGGCGTTTTTTGTTCAGAAAGAGAGAACTCCTTAAGCAGTCACCTCAGCAACAGGGACAGTAAAGATATTCTATGTGGCAAGTAGACTTCTTCCTTTGCTGATTACTGGTGGAGGGGTGGAAAGAAGAGACACTGCAAGTAAGGGACCTGGAGCCACCCCGCACCACCCCCAACTCTGCATGGAGAGCAACCGCTGGCGAGGGAGGAGGAAGAAGGGTTCAAAGCACCGAGAATGAAGGCCCTGCTAGAATGCAGAGAAAGAGTCCAGATCATCCCCCAGAGATCCGGTGACTCTCATAGTTTGCAGCTGGGGAGAGAGCAAGCCAGGACATGCCCCAGAAACCTGGTAACTCTAAAGCTTTGCAGCCACCCCAGAGAGAGGCTACGCATTGCAAAGGAACTTTGTCCCGAAAAATTCAACTTGGAGGTTAAATGCACAGGACCTCCCACATTTTGCAGCCAGGGAGAGGGAGCCAAGACATCCCCTGGAAACCCAGTGACTGGTGACATTTTGCAGCCACCCCAGAGAGAGGCTACGCATTGCAAAGGAACTTTGTCCCGAAAAATTCAACTTGGAGGTTAAATGCACGAGGTTAAAAGAACTGCACTTTTCCATTCCACGTTTATCCTTTCCCGCCCCCTCCCTCTGCCTCCAGCACGGACCACGTATGAAGGCTTATAGTAATTGGGGAAGTGGATGAAGGGGGAGGAAGATATATAGATATAGATATATACTTATGTATTTAATACCACTGTTCTCTCTTTCTGTCCTACCCGAATTTAAGGAATGATTTGTGGTTCTCATTGTTTTTGAATTAAATTCATTTTCCTTCCCCCCTATTCAAGCCTGAGGTTTTCTGCCCGTGGCCCTAAGTAGTATTAATCCCTCCTTTTGTTCCCAGATCGAACGCTTTAGTTTTTTTGTTTAGCTCTCAGAGAAGATAAACCTCCCCTGAGGGTAAATTGTTGCTTTTGCTACCTTTCAGGTTTTTTTCAAACCCAGACACGTGATAAGTACACAGCAGCATTACAGCATCATCATCTCTTGGGCTCAAGAAAATAAGCTCAATGACAAGTTCCTCATGTGGCCCTTGCATGACTGGTCTCAGTTTTTCTTGTGCCGCTGATGATCACGAAACCTCCTCTCCATCACCTGGACTATCAGCTCTCCAGGATCCTACACCCATAGCACTAGGGAGTCCAGACATCATAAGGAACAAGCATGAAACAGCACCTTTTGAGTCCTCTGTATGAGTGATGAACAATCCATGCCCAAGACAGAGAATGACAGCTGCTGGTTCAGCCTTGTAAATCTCTTTTTTCAAAATGTTTGCAAACAGAACAACATATTTTGGCGCTTAAGAGATTTTAGCCTGATTTTACCTTCACTTTAAGGAATTATCTTAGTTTATTTTTGTTTGGATTAGATACATACTGCGAAGTACAGTCAAACTGAGATAAAGCCTTAAAAAAATAATTAACAAGACCAATTTTTTTCCCATTTGATTGCCAGACCTGAAGAAAATCAGAGCTGAGAAACAGCGCTGCGAGCAGTCTCAATCTAATACACAAACACACCACAACAAGCACTGCTCTTAATTCTCTTGCTCTGACGGTAGCTCTTTATACATCGTACTATTTTAACAGGCAGAATATTGAAGAGTGTAAGCACAAGCTCTCCAACCACAGACCACCCAAGAAGAGGATCAGCCGGATGACCTAGTGACTCTTAGAATCACAGAATCATTTGGTTGGAAGAGATGTTTAAGATCATCGAGTCCAACCATTCACCTTGCACTGCCAGGGTCCCTAAACCATGTTCCTCAGTGCCACGTCTACATGTCTTTCAAACGCTTCCAGGGATGGGGACTCCACCACCTCCCTGGGCAGCCTGTTCCAATGTTTCACAACCCTTTCAGTGAAGAAGTCCTTCCTAATATTCAGACTGAACCTCCTGTGGCGCCAACTTAAGGCTCTTTCCTCTAGTCCTGTCACTTGTCACATGGG
>NW_010399279.1:31289-45572 GCF_000710305.1 Buceros rhinoceros silvestris | reverse complement strand
CAAGGTGTTCCATCCCATAGACGTCACATTCCGTATAAAGCTGAAAGATCACAAAGGTCAGTCTCTCTTCTTCAATGGCTGTCATCCTAGGAAGGACCTGTCTGTTCTGTCTCCAATCCCAGTCTGTACATTCCTGAAATCAGTTTCAGAATCCAGCTCCTGAATGAGTTTCCTGTCTGCCAGTGTCTCCAGTCTGGGACTTTCACCCTGCAGCATCAGTGGTGAAGGTGATGTAATTGCCATGAGGGAGGGTTAGGTTTGGTATTGATATTGGTATTGTATATATTTGTGTATATATAACTTTATTATTTTTATTTGCATTAAAATAGTTGTAGTTTTCTTTTCCAATCCAGGACATGTGTTCATATATATAAACTCAGTGGTGAAGGGGATGTCATTGCCATGAGGGAGGGTTAGGTTTGGTATTGATATTGGTATTGTATATATTTGTGTATATATAACTTTATTATTTTTATTTGCATTAAAATAGTTGTAGTTTTCTTTTCCAATCCAGGACATGTGTTCATATATATAAACATACATATACACATATACAGATATGTTAGAGGAATTCTGCTCCCCTTCCATGCCCAGGACAAGCAAAACTCAAAACTGCTTGTCTGTCTTTATTTGGCATAACATTTCTAAATTGTGTTGCCTGTTAACTCATAGTGACTGCAAGTAGTGATACTCTCCACAGCTTTCTATCGTCACATAGTTTGTTCTACCGAGTCTTGGGGAGAGGTGATTGTAGCATGTTGTAAGGGCTGAGCCCTTAGTTATCTGGTCACAGCTCCTCTGGAGACTGTCCCTGGTTGAGCAATGTCTCAAACACTCCTAAAACTGGAGTTGGGGTGATACACAGCTCCAGACCCCTAGCAACTGGGGTAACCAGCCAATCCTAGAGGGACAGGTGTCCAGAAAAGCAGGAACTGGAGACAATAAAAAGGGGCTTGTGTGTGCCTCTGGGCCTCTTTTTTATCTCTCTCTTCACTGGAATACCCCTGCTGGCTGAGTCAGATGCCTGAACACCTCTCATCCCCTTCAGCAGAGTCCGCTGCAGGACCAGTGTTTTCTATCTTTCTCTCCCTCTCTTTCTCTTTCTCCTGTTCTTTCTCTCCCAGAGTGCAATCTGACCAAGTGGGGCGGGACTAATTACCTTCACCCTGCTGAGCTGGGTGGGCTAATCTATCTCTCTTCCCTCCTCTCCTTTTCTTCCCTTTTTTCCATTTCCCATTTAATATATTCTCACTAGCCAAACCACTATCTCAAAATCGTGTAGTTTTATAATCACATGTAAAAGTTTCTTTAAACTAACAGACCCTCAGTGTTGGCACCACTCCTTCTTACTGCACAGAGAATTCAAAAGGTCATGTACCCAAATCTGGCCAAGCTGGGACAGAACATTACACATGTTTTATGAGAAAACAACCTATTTGGCATATTCTCAGCAGGTACACTTGGGAACCATTATGAGCAGAAGACTAACATAAATAAAGTTATACTTTGGGCTATATTAAAAATTATGAATGTTCAGAGGATAGTTTTGTATAAGATTCCAAACAGATATTTGAAAAACAAAAATAATTTAGAAAAGCTGCAAATTATCAGATTATGAGGTCTTCATATGCAGAGGAGAAGTTCTAATGAATTACTTTTATCTAGACTTGGAGATACAATACTACACTCACCAGGTTTTTTTAAACTTACTAGAACCATCCTTGCACTAGAATTTGAAATATTATTGAATAGAACAAGAATATGAATTAAGCACATGAGATGTCACATGTGCAAAACAAAGGAATGCATAAAATTTTGTACAGACAAAGTTAAAATGAAATTTCAGTTTGGAAATGCATAAGGAACAAGGTACAACAGCTATATGAATCAGTGGGAAGGAGGAAGGTACAAGAATAATATACCAACGGGAATTTTTTTTTAATTTACTGCAGAATTCCAATTGTTATATTTCTGTTTTCCAGTGATATCAGTAGTGAGTCTAACTTAGAAGGTGACAGGAAAGTAATGTTATTTTATCTAAATTTAAAAGGTATTCATCTTCCTTTGAAAAGCCAAGTGGTAAATGTCTCTTAATAAAGAACCCGAAAGCATTTATGATGTTTTAAGAGTTTTCTCATTCCTGTGTTGCCTGGTTTCAGGCAAATAACTAAATATGATTATAAATGAGGCATATCTGCCTTTGTGGCAAGTAATATAGAAAATCAGGTAGGCTGCACTAGGTTAGTTCAAAGGTTCATCTAATTCTATCTTGTCTCTGATAATATCCAAAAGCAGACAGAGAAGAAAACACAAGACTGAAAAATACATAGTATTACTTCCCCTGAATACTTTCTTAGTCTCACTAAATCACAGACTTCTGAGCTGTAAGTGCTCTATTCTTATTGAATAACTCTCTCTTGTACATTCCCTCCTGAAGATAAAAATTTTTGAATCACACGCACCACCAAGTTCTACTATCCAAAATGTTCTATGAAGTATTACCTTGTTTCCACATGCATGCAAACCACAAAGAAAAATATCCTGATATCAAATACCACATGGGATGATTTTTACAGTGTTGTCTACAGAAATGAGTACCCTGCTGTTTTTAGGTAGGTTTGGATACAGTTACCGGCTTTGAAAGATTTGCCATCTTTGTTTCAGCATAGTGAAACAACAGGTCCCAAGCAGAATGACAAATGTAGACAAAGGCTTTATGGGTCCATGGAGCTTCATGGGTCAGTGTCATATTTATTAAAAGAAAATATAGAAAAACAAAAAGGATCAAACAAATACCCTTAACACATGGTATCAATAACAAATATTATTAATGATTCATGAAAGTCCTAGATATATAACAGAAATACTTCAAGAAAAATGGAATTTCCCTATTTCCAATATATGATATGCATATTATTGCATAATTAATTTTTATTTTACACAATAGATTAATTATTTATCTTTTACATAGTGGTCTTGTTTTCAATGGGCTTACAAAAAGGAAATATTTTAAAAAAAAAACCAACAAACAAACAAACCCCAGAAAAACGTAATCAACATGTGCTATTTACTGTTTGTTACATTTACATTTATAGACTCTGAGTTTAAGTGGTGTCATTGTACTAAGAAACGTCCTAGAAAATCGGCAGTTTGAAAACAATTGTCATGACACCTACTTCCCAGAAGGAACATGACAGATTAAATGATTCTATCTAAACTTGGAAAATATGAACAAGACTACTAATTTTTTTAATGTATTTTTTTTAGTTAAAGAATAGCTAGAGCACTGCAAGTGCAGTATTGTCATCTGTAATAAGAGCCACAGACATTTTACTAAGTTTGCAAAGCCTCAGGCTGAGCTGCGAGGTTTGCCTTTTTCTGGACTCAGTCTTGACTTGCTTGGAGATTTGCTTTAATCTAGTAAACTGACAGAGCAATTATCTAATGACCAAGGGGCTATTACTTTATTTGGGTTTGTTTTGTTTGGCTTTGCGTGGCTCTGTGTTATGACATTATTGTTAACAATTTCTACATAGGTAGGAAAAACAATCAGTTTTTCAGCTGTGGAGAGTGAGTGATCCATGGCCCTATAATAATCATGAAGCATCTAGGAATACAGGACTAAGGCAATAGCAGAGGCCTTGAGGGTGTGGAGATTGAATATCATACTGGACTTACCAAGAATATCAACTGCTCCTCAGTGGACATTACTGCTAATAATGCAAACTTAGAAGCTGGGCAAAACTGATTTTAGTGGTGACAGAAAGAATCAAGAATTAGTATCCAATATATACAAAGTCAATCGTACCAGAGTTACAGAACAGGGAAGAAAAAGCAAAGCATAGCCTGTCAGAAAACATGCAAAAAAAAAAAAAAAAAAAAAAAAAAAAAAAAAAAAAAAAAAATGGTCCAGAGTAGAGGAGGAAAATTGTCTAAAGTGAGGAGGAAAAGTATCACTTTCAAGAACAGGTTTTTCCTGGCAATGAGGAGGAAGATCCCCTAGTTAATATCCCACTCCTGGGGTGCTGAGATGTCCTGGTTTAATATAAAACCAGTTTGATTGACCTAATAAACAAACCAATTAAGGTATTCCTCACCCTGCACCTCATTGGCTGTGGAGCTCCTTGGCAGGATGATGTTTCTTTAAGAAATTGCATACAGAGAGTGAGAGACCTCGTGCCCTGGCCGTTTGCCAATCAGTGGTCAGTTGGCTGCTAGGGCTCAGTGCCAAATTAGAGATGTGCAATATGTTTGTGAAAGAATCATCTAGCAGAGGCCTCCGCAGAGGCTTCAGGCGCCCAGTGAGGAGGCTGTGGCTGACATCCTGTACATGGGAGCTGCCTTCAGCTGAGACTAAACCTGGGCCCATCTCAGCTACTCTGCGGCTACATCGCAGCCCTGCCTGGCTGGGCCATTTACCTCATTTATCCAGACAGGGATCCTGAGCTGCAGGCTGGCATCCTGGCTGACCTCAGCCCTGCCTTAGCATCAACAGTGTGGTGTGATCACTGGGCTGTGTCTGACCCTGGTCATTGTCTCTGAACCTGGCACATGACGTTTCTCTTGTACTAATTAGAAAATTTGGACTGTGACTGTACCACTGCAAATGAATTAAAAGTTACATTTTGCTCACGCTGTTAAAATCTAAGTTGACTAACTTTATTATTTTTTTCACTTATAGGGCATTTTCTCTTTCTGCCTTTAGCTAGATTTTAGGCAAAAACATAGGTTGTCCTAGAACTGCCAGTCTCCTAGCTCATTCAAGCATGAGTTGCTCATCAGGAGGTTTTCAAGTGTAACACTCCAGTGGGCATGAGACTGCTTCTTGACAATTGTCTTTAATAGTGACTAAAACTGTTTATGTTGATAATATTTGGATGTCTCAGGCTTTTAAATAAACCTGTTTCCACCTGACCCACCTAAATCACATTCTTTATTCTTCTGTCTTATTCCTGATTTTTCATCTCTGATGCAAAGAACTTAAGTATTCATTTTTAAAAAACCCCAACATAACCTAAATTATTAATTGTTTGTTTGTTTTGTTGTTCCCTTTAACTACAAAGAATATCATGATTTAGAGACTGCATATTAGCTTTGCCAATGTTTACACTTTTCAACTGTGTGTTGTCTTTCATAACACTTCTAGAGAAACTTTCATGAGAATTAACATGCTTTCTAAATCTTAAATAATGCTCTTTTTGCCAGATTTCACCTCCTAGCACATACACTGAACTGCTATTACTTTGATTATGTACTTATCAAAGCTTTAGCACAACAAAGGTATATTTAACCATTCATAATATCATTGAAATAACCATATTTGTATGTCACACTTCACCCTCATGGTCTTGCTCTTAGTGGTCATACCAAAGCATATACACAGACATGCCTAAACCTTGGCTTTAAATTTTCAGATGATTTTAAGAAAATCATTTCTTAAGAAAGAAAATAAGATAAAATTACAATTTGCATCTATAGTGGTTTTTATTTTAAATACATACATTGAATTTACCAGTTGTATACTGGTTGTTTCTCCTAAGTCCCCCTACTTGGTTGCCCACCATTCTTAGCCAGGTGGATCACATTTCTTCCAATCAGTCCTCAATCCCCAACACAGTTATGCACCATGGTCATAAAAACCATTATGTTTATTCTTCTTTTCAGAATAGATTTAAAATTGCAGAACTTTTATCTAGAAATAAGTTATTAAATCATTACAATTTAAAGCGATTATTTTTCATCATTTCTCTTTTTTAAAATGAAAATGCAAAGAAAAAGATTTTTTTTTCTTCTTCTTCTCAGAGGACACTGTTCTGGAAATGTAATTTTCCTATTAAAAATATGTGGGGAAAGTACAACTAAGACATTAATTATGAACACATCTCCCCCTGCTGCAAATCAAACTGTAAAATCAGTTAATCTGTAGATGCAAGTTAAACTTAATACTATGCACAAATTAATAAGAAAATGTAGCAGTGAAATTAACAAGCATCATACATTTAGGAAACAATATTATATTGTTTCAATTTCAAATTAAATATGTGCTTTCCTCTTCTTTGCTTTATTGCAAAGAAACATATTTAGATATAAAATATTTCAGTCCACTTATTAAAAAAATATTGCATAGTTTTGTACTAAATACTGTCTTATTCCATTTCACAGCCAGCTATGTGTGGGGAAAACAGGGAGAGAAAAACATTAAAGAAAACATGGATAGCAATTAAAAACTTTCTGTAACTCCTGTTTCACTTTTCCTCAGTGGGTAATGGATTTTCATATGAAGCTTTCCAAGAAGAAATTATAGCTTTCATTTATTAGTTAGCATGAAAAATGCCATTTTCCCCAGATCACCTAAACATATGAAAAAGCAAAGGAAGGTTGTAAACAGGCTCTTAGTGAAATTACTGCCTCTTGAGTTTAACTATATTTGATTGAGGCCACCACATTTTTTTTTTACTATGGTCACCTGTGATATTGTCCTAATTCCACTTCCAGCTCTGGGTTACCCATCTTTTAACATTTACTAAAAGATCATTTGTATAGCGTTCAACATCTATGAGCTCTATGAATGGTCTTAACAGCATTTCCAATGGCAGTATCTAAAGATGTTATTTATAAAACATTTGGCAAGGTAGCATAAAGCAAAGAGCTTAAATGGATGGGCGTCTAAGTGGATAGACATCTAAAATGGCTAGCTCACTCTGAAACTGTTGCTGCATTACTTCGCCGTTCCTGCTTTGCCCTTACCGATGTGCAGGCCCCTCAAGGTTAGGTGTAATAACTTGGTACAAACTACACTGATGCTAACCTAAGAAAAGTTACTTGTTGCAAATTCTTCTGTACTTGTGTTATCTGCACAAAATATCTCTCGATTATTTTGGTTTCAAAGAGGAAAAGAAAAAAAAAATCAAAAAAGAAAACAGAAAAGTTTCTATTTGAAAGTATAGCTTTTCCCCCATGGTCAGACTTAACATCAGTATTGAATGAGGATATTCTTCCTCTGAAAGCGCTTTGTTGTCTGGTGCTTCTCCACTGACACATACGCTACAGCAATATCAGTAAAATCAGTCAAAACCTCTTGTCTTATATAACAAATAAAGGTAATCTATAGAAATTAAAAGTCCTTTGTAGTGCTGCATCTAATTTTAATATACATTATATGTATATATATGTATAAATATGCAACATATAGGTATGTATTTATATTCTTTTCTTAATATCAGTTACTGCCAATTCACAAAACTTGTATAAGATAATTAATTGAGCTACATATTTTAGACATTTTGAGTTTATGTTTATAGCTTCATGGTACTGAAATGTGAAGAATTTCTATGATATGACATAGATTACATAATACTGCTTTATAGCAGCACGTATTGTCTGGTTTTTCGAGTCTAACCTCTTTGTTTTACAAAATTAGAAGATAGCAACCTTATCATTAACCTCAAAATTTATGGCTTCCAACAAGACACACCTATTTCTATTTATCTAGAACAAATAGATTTCTTTCAAGGTTTACTAGTTTGGAATACTATTCCTTGGGTTGTTTTAGTGTTGAATTTTAAAAAGCACTTTGATTTGCCTCTCATTGAAAATTCATTAATTGATCATAGATGAAAAATATTTCATGGGTATTGCCAATGTACATTTACAAATTGAGCAGTAACTTTTTATATTTCGTACATAGGAAAACACAAATAACACTAATTTTTAATGTCATAATGGTAGTATCATTCGTTTGATTGTATTCGAAGAATGATTACATCATTATTCATGCCATGGACTCAGATTCAGAATGAAGCAAATATAGTGTGAAAATCTCAGCAACATGTTTTGAAGTACTGCTTTTAGGAAGTGTATATTTTGTTTTATTTGGTCACATGTAACAAATGTGTAGTTGGATAGGCTTTCTGATTATGTTGAATTTACAGGAAGTTTATTTACCTCTCCTTTAATGAATGAGAAACTGGACTCCTTGCTATACTCAAGTTTGGCCAATGTTACCTAGCTAGGAAAAAAGAAATTGCTATACTTCAGCAACTGCCTTTCAATTATGAAATCTAAGAGTCGTTAGTTGCATGGGATTACTACCCTTTTGCAATGTTCAGAATTTACAGTGTGGCAATTCTCCAACATAGCACTTATCTATATTTTCTTTCATTGTAAGAATTACGCCCTTTGAATGGACTCAAGGAAATAATCTCAAAGCAAGATGACAGAATAAAAGTAAATGTACTTCCTGAAGTTTAAAGAGGGAATATCCACCAAAAAAAACCCAACCAATAAATGAGGCTGTATTCCCCACCCTCCTCCAGAACGGTGTCAAAATGCCCAATACTTGCCATTTCAAAGAAAATGGCTCAATTCCATTAACAAGGAAATCCTATTTCACAAATATACACAGTGGGTAATGTGTTAATAGCACCATTATCAGCTGATAACATGGTGCAGTTAATGTATCTCGGCAGGAGTTGACTTTACCACAAGCCATTGTTTCCTTTTAAAACAGCAGGAGATCTTGAGAAAAATCTCTCAATATCTCACTATGGGGACTTAATAAACATTAGTCACCACGGTGCAGAAACAGGGAGGGGAAAAAGGTACTTTAAATATCTTCTGTTCCGTGCTGTTCTATTCAACCTTGTTTAATCAATTAGTTCCTTTAAGCAGTGTATCTGTTCCTGGGCACACTGACTCTTACATTACAATGATGGACACTTTTTTTTAAAAAAACAGAACTTCTGAATTGATACAAGGTTGAATTTCACAAATATCTTATAAAACTAGCAAATAGGACCACCTGCTTTGCATTTAATACTAAGAGATCCATATGAACTTATGAGCAGACAAAACACTTGGGGTGGACCTGCACCTCTTGAATTCACGGGTATCTTTACTATGGTTTTTTTTGCCCAAGTCAACCCCAAGTTGTTATTCTATGTTTCCTTGAATCCTAGTGAGTTCATATTTAGGCTTATACTTGCAGTTTAGGAGTATTTTAAGACAAAACCAAATCTTCTTTCTTGCTAAATGATTTCAAACAAGCTATTAGGTATAATTAATTTCCATGATTTTGCAGAGTTAGAAAGCAAATGGAACTTCCAGTTACATATTAAAGCGTATTAAATTCCCCGAAACACAAATAAGGTTTGTTGCATAATCCATTAGGCAACTGATTTCAGTGGAAAATAGGACTGTGTTTATGAAAATACTAGCACCTGCCCAGCTTGTAGTTTAATGCCCAGCTGCTATGTTTTCATCACATGAATTAAGAGTAGCATAATGTTCTGCCTTCATTAATTAATGTTTAACATGCAAGTGTGAAATAAGGAATTTTTCCATAGTTTGTAATTGGGCTTTATTTTATCAGAAATTTGCTTAAGTTTATATGAGGATTTAGATCTACATACCTTATTACTACATGCTAGAGGCCATGCAAAGATTCTGAAATTAATCTACTCATATACATCCGTCCTAGCTGAATCTTCAATCTATTCCTTTATCATCCTCTAGCCATCTTTCTCTTGCTCATTTCCTATCTTACAAAATTGAGAGCTGTTTTTACAGTTTTTCTAACTGGTTTTATCTTTTTTCAATAAATGGAAATACTTTATTCTGTGAAGAACAGTGTACCTTGCACTGCTCTGCAGAGATATTGTACTTTTTTGAAAACTACTTCATAAAAGAGTGTTGAAAAATTTTCAGCCTTTGACATACTGTAAGATCAATTAATTACACAGAATCATAAAATGTTAGGGGCTGGAAGGAACCTCGGGAAATCATTTAGTGCAGGTTCAACTAAAGAAGTTTGCACAGGATCCTGTCCAGGCAGGTTTTGGATCTCTCCAGAGAAAGGGATTCTACAACCTCCCTGGGCAGCCTGTTCCAGTGCTCTGCTACCCTCAAAGTAAAGAAATTTTTCCTCATGTTCAGATGGAACTTCCTGTGTTTCATTTTGTGCCTGTTGTCCCTTTTCCTGTCACTAGGCACCACTGAACAGAGCCTGGGCCCATCCTCCTGACACCCTCCCATAAGATATTTATCAGCATTGATCAGATCCTCTCAGTCTTCTCCAGGCTAAACAGACCCAGCCTTTCCTCATAAGAGAGATGCTCCTGACATGAATCTTCTCACTGCTAAAAGGAGGCAAACTTTGAGATGTTTCAGTTGCTTCTTTATAGGGTTTGTTGCTTTAAGAATTGAAAGCAGTAAGTATGTACCTCTATCTCAAAGGAATTTTCCAATGTGTTTAAATTACATGATAGCTAAAGAATATTTTATTATTAACTTTAGAAGAAAATATGTTTAAGCAAGAAAATGACATTTACAAATTGTGACCATATGTGAACAGTTCCACGGGTAAGTCTTTTCAGTTGTATATGTGCAATCTAAAATGAGGGAAATGGAACACAAATGGGCCCTAAAAAGCAAATTGTATTGCCTAAAGCAAAATTTAGGTAGATTTTTTTGTTTTGCTTTGGAATTGAAAGGAGCCAACAGGTCACATTATCTCCACCCAACTGTTTGGGCCTCTAAAAGATTAAGCATCTAAAATGCTCCAAATTAAAATGCCTTCTCTCAAAAGTAACACTCTTTTCACTAAACTGAACATTTCAGCAACAACCTCATGCATTCAGCATTTCATGTGGGATCACAAACTAAGTATCACCTATTTTATGACAACTACATAGATAAGTTTTCAATTGGCATTGAATCTGAGCCTACTCTGGCTAAACTAAGGATATAAACAGCACCTTTATTCCAATAATAAACTTACTGGTATTGCCTTGTTTAAGAAAGTTATTCTTCTCAACTAGAACCTTTTGTAAACCACCGTGATAGTCACTATAACTGCTTCCCCATAGGGTAGGTCTACATGTTCAACAGGAGGCAGCTGTACCTACCTGCCATCTCAGTAGGCCAGATGTTAGCCAGCTCTGGCAGAAACCCTGCGGCTGTGGACCCTCTCTGGGTCTCTGCCAAGACACAGAGACTATATCTGTATATCCTGATGAGCTATAAGGTACATTGATGTCTGTTTGGGACCATGATACGCATGTACAAACATGTTCTATTCTGGTTATGGCACAGAAGAGGAACCTGAGCTGTATGGCTCTGTGCTGATGTTTCAGAGTAGTAGTTTAGCTGATCACTGGCAATAAAAGCATCTGGATAAAAGAATCATATTATACTAGCAAACTTGCAAAAAATTTTACTGAACCCAGGAATGTGAGGACTTGGTACCTGCATCTCTTTCCAAAGTGGCAAATTCACATTCTATCACCGAATTTCCTACGTGTTTTTCTTGTAGCTACAAACTACACATGATTTTCAAGGTTTTCTTGCATTTCAAGAATAAAAGGTTTTCAAAGTAATTCTTTCAAATTAATCTTTTCTTCATTCTACCGTAACTTAAAAGAGTGAAAATAAAGCAGAAAAGAAAGCTGGTTTTGAATGGTGAAAGGAATAAAAACTGTGACTTCATGTATTTTGTCACCTAGCCAGCTCTTCTGTCCAATCTTCTTCCCTCCCCTTCCTCATGTCTTCCCATATTTCTGCAATAGTCATACGAGGCAAGAAACAGTGGCACCAATGCTAGTCTGCAGCCAAATACAAGCTCACTGGATGATGAGGAAGTGTATGTTTTTGGATGGATAGCTGATACAACAAGCAGTACGCAAACAGGTTTCTTCTCTCTCCCTTTCAAGGGATGCCTAATTTGAGTCACGTCTCTATATGCAAGTGGTAATTTTCTTGCATAATTTCTTGTAATTTTATTTCAAATTAGTTGAAATTAACCAATGGATTCAGAAAGTTATTAGAAACAGACAGCCAGACAGATTAAATAAAATACTTTCTTTAGTAAACAGGCTAAGGAAATGCCTTCAGCTTTGCATAGGATGTCGCATTCCTGTGAAGAAGGGAATGATTTTTACAGGTGATATGCATAAGAATAACAGTTTTTTGAAGATACAGAAAAACTGAAAGATGTTTAAGCATATTGGCAGCAGCAGGTGACATTATAATAAAGATTAAAGCCATATCAGTTTTTACAAAAAAAGTGAATTATGAAATATTTTTCACTGCTGCCCTTATTGTTGTTTTGAAATGCAAATATATCATGCTTCATTACGGCAGTCTTTAGCATTAGGATTTTATTCAGATAGAAAGAATAAGATGTTTGAATTACTATAGCAGGTTTAATCATTTACAGTTGTGATACGGCTGTATTAAATGAATATTTAATACAAGCTTCCAGAAAAATAGAAGCTCTAGACAGACTAAATTGCATTTACCACCAGTGAAAAGAGTAACTTATTAGAAAGAATAACTTTTGGAGGATTTACAAGTTAAAAATTGCTCTACTTCTCCATCAGATTATAAATTACATTTTTTAGTCACTGCAGGAGAACATGTGAAACAGAGGGAAATTGTCGAAGATGAACATGAAACAGTTTCCCTTTCAAGGAGATGGGAGAGGAGAAAAATTTTCTCCAGCAGGAAAAACCCACTGAACAAATGTAAGTGGGGTCATTCTACATATTCACACACATATCGCTTAATCCATTGTGCTGTGTACATTATACATCACTTTCCATTACTCTGCCATTCCAGTTACGTATTTTCAAAACTTGAAAACTAACCTTCAATACTAAACTAACTAACTTCAATACTGTTTAACAACTGTTGTGATTTGAACCCAGCTGGCAATTGAGCACCATGCAGCTACTCGCTCACTCATTCCTACCCCACCAGCTCAGGGAAGAAGAAAAAATGTAAAAGCAGAGCCTTGGGGCTCTACTTGAACAACACAGAGAGGAAACAATAGTCATAACAATAATAAAGCCAGTGATAGACAACACACCATTTACCACCACCACCACATCCAGCCAAGCCAGGCTGAGTCAAGCTGCGCTCCGCCGCTGTTTGAAATTGTGCACGCTCTCCAGACAACCACCACCCACCCCACCCCACCCCCCTTTATATATACTGGGCATGACTTCGGTATCAGATACCCCACTGGCTGGTTTGGTCCAGCTATCCTGGCTTTGAAAATTAACAGTGTCCTAACTTAACCCAGGACAACATCTTGGACGACAGCATGGACAGTGGGATTAAGTATCTCAGCAAGTTTGCAGACAACACCAAGCTCTGTAGTGCAGTTACCCACTGGAGGGAAGAGATGCCATCCAGAGGGACCTTGACAGACCTGAGAGGTGGGACCATGCAAGGACCTCATGAAGGTCAATGAGGCCAAGTGCAAAGTCCTACACGTGGGTTGGGTCAATGAGTGGATTGAGAGCAGTCCTAGGGAGAAAGACTTGGGGGTGTTGGTTGATAAGAAGCTCAGCATGATCTGACAACGTGCACTTGCGGCCCAGAAGGCAAACTGTATCCTGGGCTGCATCATGACAAGCAAGTCAAGGGAGTTGATTCTGCCCTCCTAATTTGGTCTTGTGAGACCCCACCTGAAGTACTGTGTTCAACTCTTGGGCTCCCACCATAAGAAGGACAAGGAGCTGTTGGACTGAGTCTAAAGAAGGACTGCAAAGATGATTAGGGGGCTGAAGCACCTCTGCTATGAGGACAGGCTGAGAGAGTTGGAGTTGTTTATCCTAGAGAAGGCTTCAGGGAGAACTTACAGTAGCCTTCCAGTACTTAAAGAGGGCCTACAAGAAAGATGGAGCGGGACTTTTTACAAGAGCATGTAACGACAGGACAAGGGGTGATGGTTTTAAACTGGAAGAGGGTAGATTTAGATTAGATAAGAAGAAGTTCTTCACTGTAGGGGTGGTGAGAAAAGGATGCCCGGAGAGGCTGCGGATGCCCCCTGCCTGGAAGTGTTCAAGGCCAGCCTGGATGGGGCTTTGAGCAACACGGTCTAGTGGAAGGTGTCCTTACCCTTGGCACAGGGGTTGGAACAGATGATCTTTAAGGTAACTTACAACCCAAACCGTTCTATGAGTCTATGAAATTCTAGGAAATCTACCAGCACTTCTTCTATGATTCCAGTTCAGAAGTAACTGTACATTTGTGGGAGAAGCAGTTTCCCTCAATGAGACAGTGGACAGGATCTGATAGATTCTTCTTATGCAGAAACACACGGATCAAAAATAAGTCTAATAACGTTGCTTTGAAAACTTCATGCATGAATTGCTCTTGTTAGTAGGATATGTAGTCTTAAGAAGTGTTATAGCTAAAAAGATTATATATTGTTATGGGTTAAGGCCAGGTCAGCCTTTAGATGAATGACAGATGCTCTCTATTAACCCCTCACTCTTT
>NW_010399279.1:17169-31187 GCF_000710305.1 Buceros rhinoceros silvestris | reverse complement strand
GCCCCAGCCACTAGACAAATGACAGATGCTTTTTATTACCCACTCCTCCCTCCCCAAAGAGGAAGAGAACAGGAAGAAGGGAGAGAGATTTGTGGATTGGAAAAGAAAACTAAATTAAAACTGTTTTAATGAAAAATAATACTGATAAAATGAAATATATACGAAACCAATAGTGAATCCAACCCCCCTGATGGCAATCACTTCACCATCACCACTGATGCTGTGGGACAGGCACTGGGGAATTCACAGACTGGACTCAGTGGCAGATGGGAAACTCATTCAGGAGCTGGATTCTGGAACTGGATCAGGAATACAAGGATTGAGATCAAACAGAGAACAGACAGAGTCCTTCTTGATGCAGGCCATTGAAGAAGAGAGCTTGAGACTTGTTATCTTTCAGCTTTATACCAAATGGGACGTCTATAAGATGGAACACTTGTTCTTCAGTTTAGGGTCCTGTCCTGTCTGCTTCTCCCCACAGGTGCAGCCTCTCACTTACTGCACCCCCACCGTGGTGCACAGGATTTAGCAGTGATCCTGGTCTGCACAGGAGCAAGTACAAGCAAGAGCCTTTCTGCATACCAGCCCCTGGTGGTGACTGTGAACATCAAGAGTTATCACTTCTAGAAGCAGATACTGTCTGCAAAAATACACTGTTAACTTCAGACAGTGCAGTCACTTAAAAGAGACCTTGCTGAAAATTAAAATCACTGAACAGAATGAGTTCTGTTCTAGCTCAAACCAGGACATATACGAACTGTGCAGTGTTTCAACTTCTCACACCTTAGATAATAATCTGTTTCTTTATTTTGAGCAAGAGAATTGTGATCTCACCCATTTTTGATTCTTCTTGTGGTCTTCCACAGAACAGTTACATACTATATACTAGAATTTTGCCAAGATTCATAAAATGTTTTGATTACATATTCCACATAAATAAATATAAAAATATAAACCATAAGATACAGTTTCAGCCAAAAAGAATTTTAGGTTAATTGCTTTTCTTAAGTGCAAGGGTATCTCTTGTGATGTGTTGACACCAATAAGTATGTCTGTCACCTAAGCAATTGCAATTTGAAACGAAAGTGGTGTAACTGCAGCCTTTTGTTTTCAATTTGCAATAGATTATCAACACATCTAGGACCATAACTGAAGAGTAATCAATACTTTTTTAAGAAAACCAACAGAAATCATTACCAGCCAAGAAATAACACAAAGGAGTTGAAGACTTTTTTTTGCTTCATTTTTTAATGTTTTTTTTTAATGTATCTTTAGAGAAAACTGGGGGGGAAATACTATGATGAGCCTAAGAAACATCTGAAGTAAATTCTGCATTATTGCAGTTGTATGAAGTGAATGTGAAAGATATATATTTAGGGGATTTTGCTGTTGCATAAATGCAGAATGAATATTAATTGTGCATGGAGATCTTTAGATCAATATGATTAATTGATTGAACAGAACTCTTCAATTGAAACCTCTTTTCTCAGATCTACTACAGCTTATAATCAATTTTAAATGTAAAACCAAAATTAGAACACATCGGAGAAACAAACATTGCCATGACCCACGAAGTTTTATGTTACTGGATTCCTAAGATGTCAAGATGGATCACGTGATTTTGATCCTGAAGTGTCTTGACCTGTCAGAACTACCACACATACATACATTGATCTGTGCAGGTTGTGCATCATCTTGTTTGAACTAGCTTTTTAATTTTTTTTTTTTAAAGTTCAGCGGAAAATTATCAACACCCAAAACCTCTTTCTCACTGTTATTAATTCTGATACAAACCTGCCTCAAAACCTCAGCCAGTCAGAAGAGGGCATGGTGCTTCTTCCCAGGCATGTTTTGAGGTGGCAGAGGCTCAGGACAGGAGGCACAGAAAGGATATTTGTGAGAGATGACACAGGAGAATGTGTAAAAGGGGACCTGTGAGAAAGTATGTGAAACAGTGTCTTTGGAGAAAAGGGAGCAATGAGGAAGATGACATTGTTGTGGACATGGCTGTAGATGCTTTTTTGGAAGGAGGAGCTTCTGATGGAGAAGGGGTGCCTCTGAGGGACAGCGGGCCATGGAGGACTCACACTGGAGCAAGGACACCCCCAGTGGGATTGTGGCCCACTGACAACCCATGCTGGACCAGGGAAGCAGGAATAAGCAAGGAAAAGCAGAAGGAAACTGCTGCCTACTGACTCCTACTATCAGCATCTCCCATTGTCTCATCAAAGAATTCTGAAGGACGAAATGTAATGTATGGTGAAAACAAGGGGAAATTGGAGGTGAGTCTCGGGAAGAGAGAAGAATTATTTTTCTTAAGATTTAGTTGTTTATAAACTTTTTTACAATACCTGAATTTGTAATTAAAAGTTTTGTAATTGGCAATAAAGTGAAATTCCCCAAGCTGAGACTGTAAAATCAAGAATTTCTGTGAATTTATAGGAAAAGTTTGTTTTTATGGTGAAACAAAGAAGAGAAATCCAGCCAACTCTCTTCTTCCTTGTAATCATAGAAAACCACTCATTTAGGCATATGCCTTTCAGACCCCAGTGGAGATGGCCTCAATCTCTAGTGTACGCTAAAAGGGAAATTTAAAATACTCTTTTTAAATATACTCTTTAAAACGTCCTACACAGGTATTCATTTCCTATTTTCAGTAATTGACTGTTTTCTGCCTTTGTTTGAAATTTACAATTGCTTGCTTACACAAAAAAAAATATTGCATGTATTAACACTCATGGAGAACAAAATAAGTGGTTATTATCAGTAGACAAGCTAATAATTTTGCTTTTACCACCCAGTATCCAGATGGTTGATGGCTCTTTTAGATTTGTATTTATATTTGTGGTTATACGTGCCGTTGTGCCTTCAGAGGTAATATATTGAAACTGCAGTTTTGTATAGGATGATGCAATGCGAGGTGTTACAATGCAGAAGTACTTGACTGACTTCAAGGTACCTCTTGACAATTCCTGTTTAGAGTGGTTTGAACACTCCAAAATGAAAACTACCTTGTGACCCTTAGTATTAATTTCTTCATACATGCTTGTTTCATTCAGTTATTTGTTTTCAGATAACACGAGTGATATTTAGTTACTTTAGCATTCCTCAAAATAAAGTGACTGCACATAAAGAGAAAAGTTTCACGGTGGATGAAAGATCTGTTAAACTTCAGTAGAATTACAAAGCTCAGCAGAATCTATCCACTGAGTTTGCAGAAAGAGAAAAAAACATTCCTGCAGAAACAAGTTTCTGAAGTAGAAATTTCCCAGAGAATATACAGAAAAAAAGCCTGCAGGAACAAACAAGCAGGCTTCTAAACTTGTAACCACATGATTTGGTAAATCTGTTGAAGAAACTTTTTACATCAGACAGCTGGTTAGGTAAAGTAGGATTGCATAAAGTTATGGGATTACAGATGATTCACACTACCTGAAACCTGCCTCTGAGTATAGTAATGTGATTAAGTCATCTAGGGATTTCACTCCTTTTTGAGGCTGTATTTGTGAAAGTTGTTCAGCTTTAGTAACTGAGAAAGCAGTACAGTCTAAGATACTGTCACTGTAATTCTGATCTTTGGAACTACCCTACTATCTCACTTGTTTGCTACTGCTCCTCAGAGACACTAGTTTATTCTTATCTTACATGCCCTAATAGATGAAGGGTGGATTGATAAACTTCAGGAAGGACTGTTTATCTCATTAGACAGTGCTGCCACAGTATTATCCTGAATCTTAATAAAATCTTATTGCTCCTCATTTACACCAGAGTTACTGCTACACTGTCTTTCACACGTTATTCATTAGCTTCACAGTATTTTTACTCTTCTTTTGAATGATAGGCTCTCTGTTTTCCTGAACACCTAATATTTAGTTTGTCTGTCGTAAACATAGAAGACCAGAACTCTTTCCAATGTTCAAACCCCTGAGTCGCGGGTTGATACTATGAGGCTATTACATCCAAAAAGGTTTCACGACTACACAGGTTTGGAGGGAATGTAAACCCACAAAAACCTACACAAAAGAGCTTAGCAGCTCATTATGGCTCGTTCTAGGCTTTTTTTAGGCAAAGGAAAAACAAACACAGGTTTTAACTTAAAGGGGTTGTAAATAGAAGCGTTTTAATAGTGAACACAATTAAACCGATCAGAAAGGGGGGAGAGAGAGATTGAGATTAATAAATACATAATTATATATATACACACACGCTTACATTCCTTCTCCCCACCGAATGAACATCCCCACTTAAACAAAGGAAGTGCCACGCAGCTACTCCGCTGGGGGTGGGGTGGGGGCAGGGAAGGAAAATTGCCAGAAAAGTTTTTTAACCTCCAGGGTCCAGCCTGGGAATGAACTATTCCAGCAGCTTTCACAAAGAGAGTCTTTCCTCTCACCACTGGCAGAAGACTGGATCATATCTTCTCCGTGGGAGTTCATCTGTCCCTCCATCAAACACCAACAACTGTGTCGGGTCCCGGCAGGACTCATCACCAGCTTTGCGGGTGGCGTTCAGTCTGGCGTCTCTCGATGTGGGGGTGGAGTAGCTTCCCACACCCCTTTTCCACCCCCTCGAGGCAAACAGGAAAGTGCTTGCGAAAGGAAAATCTTTTACTGCTACGCGGAGGCAAGCGGTGTTTTGTCTCTCTGCGTTAGAAGTCTCTCTCTCGGGTCCTTGTCGGTAAACTCAAACGTGTGCACGCCAGTGTGTGTTGGAAAAACTCCGCTTTTTATGGGCTTATTCGCAGAGGCGTGTCTGAATATCTCGACCCCCAATCAGGGAAATGAGAGGGCTGGCGTTTCTCTTCTCAAAAGTTGTGAGAAAGCTTTCCCGCGCTTCAGGAAAAAAAGAGAAGGGAAAGAACAAAGCCTCACCCCCCGCCTGCGCCATCTTAACCCATCACACCCTGTTCATTATAACTTCTCATCTGAGCAGCTTCATCTGCTTGAAGTATGTCTTAGTTTACAGAATCACACAAAATCACAGAATCATCTGGTTGGAAGAGACCTTTAAGATCAAGTCCAACCGTTCACCCTGCACTGTCAGGGTCTCTAAACCATGTCCCTCAGTGCCACATCTACACATCTTTTTAAAACCTCCAGGGATGGGGACTCCACCACCTTCCTGGGCAGCCTGTTCCAATGCTTAATGACCCTCTCTGTAAAGAAGTTCTTCCTGATATCTAGCCTAGATCTCCCCTGGCACAACTTAAGGCCATTTCTTGCCCTCCTGTCACCTGTTTTACGGGAAAAAAGACCAACCCCCATCTCAGTACATCCTCCCTTCAGGTAGTTGTAGAGAGCAATACAGTCTCCCCTCAGTCTCCAGGCTAAACAACCCCAGTTCCCTCAGCCATTCCTCATAAGACTTGCTCTCCAGACCCTTCATCACCTGAACCAGCTCAAGCACCTCAACGTCCTTCTTGAAGTGAGAGGCTCAAAACTGGACACAGTACTCAAGATGCAGCCTCACCAGTGCTGAGTACAGGGGGACAATCACTTCCCTCCTGCTGGCCACACTATTGCTGGCACAAGCCAGGATGTTGTTGGCCTTCTTGGCCACCTGGACACACTGCTGGCTCACATTCAGTTGGCTGTCAACCAGCAACCCCAGGTCCTTTCCTGCTGGGCAGCTTTCCAACCTCTCTTTCCCAAGCTTGTAGAATTGCAGGGGGGTTGTTGTGGCCCAAGTGCAGGACCTGGCACTTGGTCTTTTTGAACCTCATAGAGTTGCCCTGAGCCCATCAATCTAGCCTGTCCAGATCCCTCTCTAGAGCATCCTGACTTACAAGCAGATCGTCACACCCACCCAACTTGGTGTCATCTGCAAACTTGCTGAGGGTGCACTCAATCCCCTCATCCAGATTATCAGTAAAGAGGTTAAGGAGGACAGGCCCTAGTAATGAGCCCTGGGGGACATCACTGGTGACTGGCCAAGAACTAAATTAATCTCCATTCACCACCACTCTCCGGGCCCAGCCATCCAGACATATTTTTATCCAGCAGAGAGTACACTCATTCAAGCCGTAGGCAGCCAGTTTCTCCAGGAGATGCTCTGGGAAATGGTGTCAAAGGCCTCACTACAATCTAAGTAAACAACAGTCACAGCTCTTCCCTCATCCACTAAGCGGGTCACCTTGTCATAGAAGGAGATCAAATTGGTGAAGTAGGACCTGTAGTACCCTGGGTCTTCCTTCTGGCCCTTCTTGTAAATGGGTGTCACATTGGCTAACCTTCAGTTGACTGGTACCTCCCCTGTTAGCCAGGTCTGCTGGTAAAGGATGGAAAGTGTCTTGGTGAGCACTTCTGCCAGCTGCCTCAGAACCTTTGGGTGGATCCATCTGGCCCCATAGACTTGTGCACATCTAAGTGGTGTAGCAGTTCATTTACTGTTCCCTTGTGGATTATGGGGCCTTGATTCCGCTCCCCGATTCTGCCTTCTGGTTCAACAGGCTGAGCACTCAGTGAGCTGGTCTGACCATTAAAGACTGAAGCAAAGAAGGCATTCGGTACCTCAGCCTTTTCCTCATCTTTGTTCACTATGTTTCCCCCCATTTCCAGCAAAGGATGGAGACTCTCCTTAGCTCTCCTTTTGCTGTTGATCTATTTATAGAAACAATTTTTGTTGTCTCTTATGGCAGTGGCCAGACTAAGCTCAAGCTGGGTTTTGCCTTTCTAATCTGCTCCCTTTAGAGTCTCACAAAACCCTTATAGTCCTCCTGAGTGGCCTACTCCTTCTTCCATTGGCCATAGACTTTCCTTTTTTTCCTGAGCTCCAGCCAAAGCCCTCTGTTCAGCCGGGTCATTCTTCTACCCACCAGCTTGTCTTGAGCTTTGAAGATTTCTTTTCTTGAGGGTTGTCCAGCCTTCCCAGACTCCTATGCACTTCAGGACTGCCTCGCAAGGGACCCTGCCAACTAGTCTCCTGAAAAGGTCCAAGTCTGCCCTTCGGAAGTCCAAGGTGACAGTTTTACTGATTTCCCTCACTACAGTCTCAAGAATTGAAAACTCTATTATTTTGTGGTCTCTCTGTCCAAGACAGCCTCCAACATTCACATCACCCTCAAGTCCTTATCTGTGGGTGAACAAGTCCAGCCGCGAGACTTTTCTGGTTGTTTTCCTCATCAGTTGTGTGAGGGAGTTGTCTTCCACACACTCGAGGAACCTCTTAGACTGTATCTTCACTGCTGTATTATATTTCCACCAGACATTTGTTAAATTGAAGTCCCCCACAAGAACAAGTGGCAGTGATCGTAAGACTTCTCCCAGGTGCTTGTAGAATATTTCATATATGTCTTCATCCTGATTGGGTGACCTGTAGCAGACTCCCACTGTGATGTCTGCCTTGTTGGCCGTTCTCCTGATTTTAATCCATAAACATTCTACCCTTTTATCACCATTGTTGAGCTCAAGACAATCAAAACTCTCCCTGACATACAGGGTCACTCCTACACCTCTTCTTCCTGGCCTGTCCTTACTGAAGAGGTTGTAGCCATCCAACGCAGCACTCCAGTTCTGTGTGTCATCCCACCATGTTTCTGTGATGGCAACTATATCATAGTTTTCCTGTTGCACAGCGGTTTCTAATTCTTCCTGTTTGTTGCCTATGCTGCCTGCATTCATGCAGATGCACTTCAGTTGCTGTTGATCCCAGTTCCTCTTTTTTTTTTTTTTAAAGGAAAAAGGCCTAATTCCCACCTGACCATTCTCAGGAGCTACCATGATTCCTAGCACACCAGTATCCCTTGCTACTATGCTACCACATAACACACTGCTCTCTAATCCCACTGGTGTGGCAGACCCAAGGAGCTCACTAGCACACTGTCCCGCTAATGCTGATGTGCAGCTCTCAGGCTTATCTCCAGCAAGACTGATTTTGTGCCTTTCTCCCTTCAAATCTAGTTTAAAGCTCTTTCAATGAGCCCTGACAACTCCTGTGAGAGAATTCTCTTCCCCCTTTGAGACAGGTGCACCCCATCTGATGCCAGCAAGCTTGGTGCTGTGTAGACCAACCCATCATCAAGAAATCGAAGAAGCAAGAGCAGACAACAGCATGTTTTCCTTCTTTCTTCTGCATGTGCTGGGCTTGAGAGAAAATATAGGGGAATTATAAATTCCATAACCATATTAAACAATCAAGAAACAAAATGCACATTCAGCATTAAAATATATATTTGTTTATTACCTTTGTTTGGTTTAGGAAAAAAAAAAATTCTTGGTCTTATGGAGTGATTCACCACATATACATACTTGAAGTATAAAAATGTATTTTCCATAGACTATCACATATGAAAGGAGCAACTGGCTTTATGATACTATTCTAGGATTGTGTATAGAATTTATCTAATTCAATTTTACTAAAACATCAATTTACCAAGTCTTAGTTTTATAAATTATGCTGTCTATACTTTAATTTCATTTCAGCTGATAGTCCATTTGTTTGGCCTATAGCTGCTGACAGCTCCTGTGTTTCTATTTGTATTTCCACAGTCACACTATCTACATCTTTTTTGTGCAAGATGTTTTGTGATAGTCTTTGACAATACTCGGCAGCTGTAACTTCCCACCTGACAGGCACAACATGTTCTGAAGGTGTGATGGACTTATATTTGGGCCTAAACAACTGAGAAACCAGTCACTTATTCAGAGATGAGGGCTTGTGTTTTGTATATTAGAATGTCTAGACAAACCTAATGTGAATGTTTGATGAATGAAACAATCGTGTTTTATTTTTAGAAACTCCATGATTTTAAATACTGAGTACTGTTTTTTAAAAGCCTACCTATAATATGCCACTATTTTAAGGATGCAGAAAGTAATAAATAAATAAAATATTAAAATTAATTTGTCACTTATGCTTTCATTTGTCTCATGGGCTTACATCACAAAAGGCATTTTTGGTGCTAACAGAGCCTTTTGATGTGATTTTTTACTTAGATTAATTCCACCTTGGGTTTTTTTCATCCTTTGCAGAAAATATGCTAATAGAATTTACTGAATACAGCTCTTTTCACAAGTTTCTGCTTTTTTTTTTCCCTCTACTGTAAGCTGGAAATCAATAGTAACTGATTCCTGGGGCCAAATATGTTGACAGCAGCTTAATCAACTTGTGCCCATGCAACTCTCAATGTCGTCTCTAGCCACGAGGCAGTAAATTCTTTCAGAGCATTTTTCTTTGAACTGTTCTGCTGTATTTTCTATTTGTTTATTTTGGAACATATTCCTGGACCTTTTCCTCAAGAAGTGCTTTTAGTCAGCAGTTTCAGAGAGTGCCTCTCCTCTCAGCCCTCCTTGTCTTCATGTATTTCCTTTATAGTTTTCCTCCTTGTAAAAGTTCTCTTTGGCAAGATCAGTGTGCTTGATCTTAATAGACATTTTATGCCTGCAATAACTGTACTATGATTGAGGAAATGAATTTTCTATCTATGCTATATATTTTTGTGTTAGATATCTGGACAAATTGCACTCAAAATTTCTCAAATATACTAAATGAATCTAATTTTGAAGTCCTCTCAATTGGAAATATTATCTTGGAGAAGAAGTAATGAAAGGAAAGAAAGGAAGGAAGAAAGAAAGGAAGAAAGAAAGAAAGAAAGAAAGAAAGAAAGAAAGAAAGAAAGAAAGAAAGAAAGAAAGAAAGAAAGAGAAAGAAAGAAAGAGAAAGAAAGAAAGAAAGAATATTCAGCATTTAAAAAGATAAAGGAAAACATCTGGTGTGTCTTTCTGATTGTCAAGTCATTGAAATATAATGTGTATCACTAGGTCATCAACAACTTCTGAACATCTTAAATTCAAAGCTTAATGACGAGAAGAGAATTTTCTAAATGTAAAATTAGTCCTCTAGACAACTGGATGTAGCAAGTTAAAAACAGAATAGGGAAGAGATACATTTATAACTGTTTCATAAAGCATTGCATATTTCCTTGCCTGTGAAAAGTCAAACTAGCAGTCAATTTGTTAGGTGTAGTCCTGAAAACTCACTGCAGAAATATGAGTCCTCTCGCTGGCAATTCAACTGGAGTGGCTATCCTAGAAGAACTTGGAAGAAGTAGCCAGGAACTTGTAAGCAGGAGCCATTTGTGCATTGAACAGTGAAGTTCACCTGTGATATTAGTAAGAGAAATCTTTGAGTTGGCCTTTTTTTGATTGCTTCTTTCTTCCTTCTTTTTAAATGAAAATTAAAAGCCCTTGCACAGGTGGGACAAAGTAAATAACCTGTAGTTGTTGTGGACACTGGATTAGTTTCAGGATTTACAAGAGGGGACTTCCTCTAGAAGGAAGTCCTCTAGACTTCCTAGAGGGGATCTAGACCCGTATTCCCTAGATCCAGCCCTGCCTTCCCAAAGTGAGGAGGCTGCTGTCAGACAAAAAGTCACATTGGTTACTGTGCGCACCTGCTTGCAGTTATTAGTCCCAGGTATTACCAATTAATGTCCTGGACATATCCAGGCATTTGCCTTCCTACATCTCCCTGATTTCCAGGATCTTTCCCCACTTTCCAGATCTTTTCTTCAGCTAAGATCTTAATCTTCTTTCCAGGACTTTAAGAACAGAATTTTCTCAATCTGAATAGTATATGTGCAGAACATATGACCAGTCTTCTAACCGATAATTCTGCATAATTTTTTATTATTTGGAGGGTTCAGAGATTTTTCTTTAGTCCAGGTATTATCAAAAATTTACAGCCAGCCCATAGCAGATGTAATTATCAGGTAGCAAACAGGCTTCAGCTTGAGAGATCAAAAATTCAGTTTTGATCTTTTACACATACAATTATCTGATGGTTGTCAGCATTTACAATGTAAGTTATTTTTTGCCTACCACAGGCCCCAAGCAATTTGTTGATATTGAATGTGAGGATCAGGTGTATTACACTTATTAAAGCCACCTAACATTTAGACAAAGATACAATTATCTGATTTAACCTAAGCTGTCAAAAATTAACAATTTAGTTTAAGCTGGTAACCTATTTCCTTTGGACCACTTTAGCGTACAATCCCAGCAGGTAACATCAGTCATCCTAAAATAGAAGCTGAAAGCAAACAAAATGAACTAGTAGCTCAGGAATCAAGACCTTTGCATGAAGAGTGCCCTTTGTCCAGTTCAATCTATTTATTTAAATCTGTTTCTCCCGCATCTAAAGCAAGTACAGGAGCCACGTGTTGTCTGCCAATGTTTCCTGAAGATTGCTTTAAAGATCATTTTTCTGACTAGATTAACATTTCAATGCACTGAAAAAGCAAATATTTGTCAAGGTTTATTTTTTAAAATATAGCTCTCCCTACTATGGGCTAGAAAATTCTGCTGTAACACATCGTATTTCTAGGTGTTGTCACACAGGTATTGTATTTGGGAAGACAAGAAAGAATTGTGTATACACAAAATAATACTGAAACAAAACCACATTCTCTTGCATAAAGGAAAGTAAAATCTGTTTTGCTTAAGAAGGGATTTTTTTAGGTCAGAGCCTTTGACTACTGTTACTGAAAGTTTTATCTTTTTAATCTTATAAAATAAAATTTCTGTTTTAATTTCCTTCCATTGTACAGGAATATTTGAAAATGTATGGCATCAGTCTAGCAATTTTCCTAATAAAAAGGTATGAAGATGTAAAAATTGAAGGTATATTGCTCAGTTTTAATAAAGACCAGCAATATCTTCATTGATATATCGTATTAGTACAGGGTTTGGGGTTTTTTTGGAGAGGGTGGGAAGAGGGTTGTTTTGAGTTGTCAGTTTTGTTGCATATTTGTTTAAGGCTGAGAAGCAAAATGATTCTGAATCTTCTGATAACATTACAAAGGTGATATCTTCACAGTTGCATAACAGTCACACAACTTTACAACTATTTTACTACCACTAGTACTTTAATATGACATGTAACAGATTCCAAAACATATGCAGAATTGCATGATAAACTTCAGGAGAATCTAGCATTTTCAGGGATCTGCTTGAAAGTCCTACGAGATAGGGCTCTTCAAAGGAAGATGTGCCCAGAATAGTTAATATTGAAGGATCATCTCCTCCAAGTTCAAGAGCAATCTGTCCCAACAATTAGGAGGTCAAGCAAGAATGCCAGGAGGCCTTCATGGACGAGCAAAGAGCTCCTAGCAAACCTCAAACACAAAAACGAAGTATGCAGAGGGTGGAAACAGGAGCAGGTGACCTGGAAGGAATATAGAGGCACTGCCCAAGCATGCAGAGAAACAGTTCAAAAAGCCAAAGCCTACCTGGAATTGAATGGAGCAAGCGATATGAAAGGCGACAAGAAATGCTTCTATAAGTATATAATCAGCAAGAGAAAGGCTAAGGAAAATGTGGACCCACTGCTGAATGGTGCAGGCATCATGATGACACATGACATGGGAAAGGCTGAGATGCTGAATGCCTTCTTCACCTCAGCCTTTTTTAGCAAGACTGGCCTTCAGAAATCTGAGGCCCCAGAGACCAGGGTGTGACAAGAAGAGACTAGACTGCAAAGTTCAATCAAACAATTTGTCTGAGCTTCACTTACAGGTTTAACGCACCACTATTGCAGGAGTTCGCAGATACAATTTGCAGATTCGTGGAAGAATGAGCTATTACATCTTCAAAGCAAGATACATTATAACAACCTAAACCCTGTGCTAAATAGTGTATGTGTGTTAATGACCCACAGTTACAAACTTGCAGCGTGCTAAATATTTGTTTACCCCTCTAAGTAAGGGCTCTCAGTCCCAAAATGTGACCTTGGATGGTGTTGCGATGAAGGGGGAAGAGTCTCCATACAGGCAAGATAGAGCATTGGAGGGGTAACTCCCAGTTTCCAGCCAGAATCTTAGGGGTTTTATCCCCTGATTTGTGTGACTTTGGGCAAGACTGTGCCTGAGTGGATTATACCATCTCTATTGTTTATGTCTGGCACTGTGATGGAGTTTCCCCTTATCTTTCTTTATTCATCCATGGGTGAGGTCCACTTCTGTATGCTCTTTATAACTTCTTGTTTGCTGATCATGTGATTGTTTGCATACACAAAGTTATCAGCTGAAACCCTCCAGCTTTTCTTTATCTTACGTTCTCAGGCAACTGAATAGTGATTTGGATTGAGACTCAGGGCATATTATTTTTTGAAGGATTTCAAGGCTCAGTTCAGGTTCTGTTTCTTTGAATGATGCAGCACTGCCCTGTTTGGTCTAGAGCTATCTACACAGCTAAACTCACAGGGTTGAGCTACCTACAAAGCTCCCCTTGGGTCATCTCTGCATAGATAGAGCCTCAAGGTAATCCAAGGTTGGGTTGCTTTTTCAACCACCCTCAAGTCACCTGCACGCACTAGACATTATTGAAGCCTGTTCATGAACTATGAGCCAGACAATCCATACACAGGGTAAAGGTTTAATCAAGGAAGGTATACCCATGGTGGAAGAGGATGAGTTCAGAGAATACTTAAAAAACCTAGACATACGTAAGTCCGTGGGCCCTGATGGGAAGTTAGCTGAGGGAGCTGGCTGATATAATTACAAAGCCACTCTCAATAATTGTGCAATCATGACAATTGGGAGAGTTGCCTGCAGACATCAGGAAAGCGAATGTCACACCTAATTTCAGGAAGGACAAGAAGGAGGACAGAGAAATACAGGTCAATCAGAAAAGACTGAGACATCTAGGATTGTTCAGACTGCAGAAAAGATGGCTCTGGAGGGATCTCATCAATGTATACAAATGTCTGAAGGGAGGGTGAAAAGAATTGCAGTGGTCAGATGGCTACCAGACCTCAAACCAGCTGCTCTCTCACCCCCCCTCCTTAAAAGGACAGAGGGAGAAAATAAGATGGAAAAGTTCATGGATTGAGATAAACACAGTTTAAAAAGAAAAGCAAAACCCTTACATTTTGATGAAAAACAAAAAGGGCAATTTATTCACTACTTTACATCAACATGCACATGTCCAGCTACTCTGTGGGAAAATAAGGTCTCAGCATGGGTAACAGTTGCTTGGAAAGACACACTATAACCACAGAAGTCCCTGCATCATCCTCTTTCC
>NW_010399279.1:13701-17083 GCF_000710305.1 Buceros rhinoceros silvestris | reverse complement strand
CTCAGTATTTATGGTTAAGTGCTATGCTGTATGACATGGAATATCTCTTCAGTCAGTTTGGGTCAGCTGTCCCAGATATGTCCCTTCCCAGCCTCTCACCCACCCCCAGCCTACTAGCCTTTGCGGGAGGGAGAGGTGGGTGGGAATTTGAAAAGAAATTCTTGATGCTATGTAAACAGTGATCAGCAATACTCAATACACTGGTGTTGACACTACAAATAACACTGTAGCCACAAATGCAAAGAACAGCACCATAGGGGCTGCCATAACAAAAGTTAACTCCATCCCAGCCAGACTCACCACAAGAAGATAGAGACTGGCTCTTTTCAGTGGTATGCAGTAATAAGACAAGAGGCAACAGGCAAAGAAGTGAAACACCAGAGGTTCCATCTGAACGTAAGGAAATACTTTTTTAAAATCAGGACAATTAAGCAAAAGATTAGGTTGCCCATATATAGGTAATGGAGTCTCCATCCTTGGAGGTATTCAAAAGCTCTCTAAACATGTTCCTGGGAAATTTTCTTTGGGTAGCCCTGCTCGAACATAGGAGTTGAACAAGATGACCTCTAGAGGTTCCTTCCATCCCCAGACACTCTGTGTTTTTGTTACAATGTACAAAGGTAACTTTCTTTTAGTGTTTCATTAATGATTTAGAATCTTCAATACAACATACCAAAGGGGAATGCTATTGTCTATAACTTACCATCAATTTATGTTAGTTCATCTTCAATTTCAAATAAAAAGAGACAACATACACGTCAAAGAATTGCAACGGCCAATCAAGCTATAATTAACAAGACAAAAAGATACCTGCCTATTAATTTTCTTAAATGTGTTGAATGGAATAAAAAGAAATTTTGTGGGTTTACTAGAATGTCAAGGTCACAATGATAAACTAAACCTTTTTTTTTTTTTTTTTCCCATAAAGATTTCTACAGGTAATAACAACTTACATGGAAATATGTACAAGAACTTTACGGAGAGATGAAATGGAATTTTCACCCCACAGTGATGCACACATGAGACATTTACAGCTTGATTATATGGGATTTTCCCTAATGAAAGCAGAATGAAGTCCTTTCTTACTAATTATACTGACCTGATACATTTTGAAAGTAAAATAATTCTATTATTAGGTACGCCTGTCATGGATTAATGTATTTAACACAGTTTGATTTGTTGTCAAATCAAATTTATTGCAAGTATAAGGTAGATCAAAAAGGTTGGATTTTTGTAGCACTTAATGATTAACCAATTTAAGAACTAACAAATGATTTAGCAAATTAAAACAGTGACTTGATTACGGTTTCAAGAATAACAAGATTCGTGTTAACTTACTACCAGATACCTTAAATCAAAATATATATATCTGTAAGCACAAAACGTAGAGGCACATATACAAACAAATGGAAATACTTGGATCAAGCGCCCACTCTCAAATGTACAAAACAAAACACTAAACAGGTAGAGAGATGGGAGAAAAAAGCCAGCCTATAGTCAAAATTTCCCTCTTTGAGTTTAGAGTAAATACAATGAATTGGCGTTACTCAATGGGTGGTGTTGAGTCTCAGTGAGGTGGTTCTTGACCAGGCCTTGTGATGGCCTCACATAAGATCCTGAGAAGCACCTCTACTCAGGAAAGATGCTGGATGCAGCCAGCTAGGATCCAGGAGAGCTCAAAAGGTTTAAATTTAGCTCACTATTTACAGGGTCTGAGATACCTGACTTTTGTCAGGTATTTTCCCATTACAGCCTAACTTGAGTGATGTAATGATTCAGTTTGCACATGTCCAGAACTTTCTGGATCTTAGCATTGTTCTGGCATTCCCCATGTGGGTCACGTCCAAGTATAAGCATACCAGGTCACAAGAAGGTTGACTGGTCATCCAAGACAATGAGAAGCCAGATGCACCAAAGGGGCATCTCAAAGCTCTGGTCCACTGCAGGAGGTGATTGTCATTATTGTGCCCAGAGAACAGGGGAGATAGAGGCCAGAAGTGTTGGGGGCGGGGGCGGGCCTCAACAGTCTGGTACACTACATTTCACAATCTGCATTTGGCTTTTCCAGTGTCTTTTTGTGTAACCCAGAGCGGACAGTCACACCCTGTATCCAGTGGCCCATGAGTGAAGGGGGTAATCGTACCACCACAACCCCCTATGAAAAATTATAAAAACATTATTGCTGGAATTCTGTACTGATATTCAAAAAAAACCGTATCAGAAGCAAGCTAACATTTTTATTAAAATCAAAGCAAAATATGATGAGCAAGCATAGTAGGACATACTTTTCAAAAAAATGTCACAGATTCCTTAGCATAGAAAACAGCCAACTTTCAAAAGGTTTCTCCAAAAAGCCCTAAAACGTATCTTAAGTCCATCTACTTTGCATATGAGACTTCTCACTTGTATGTCCTCTGTGATCTTACCTAGACCTTTATCTCTTTCTATTTCCACAACTTCTTCACTAATCTGGATATAGTCACTTTGTCATTATCCTCACCTTTGAGGTGTCTTACCATTATACCTAGTGCCAAAAAAGGCTGAGGCCTGTATGACACATTTTTCAAAAATTTGTACTTTTCTTCCTTATTCTCATTAAATATAAACCTACGCTATTTTGTTTATGTAAAAGTCACTAAGTAAAATGCTCTTATTCTTTAGTATATGCTTAATTCAAACGTCACTATATGATTAGGCATTTCAGGACTTTCAACAACCTGTTTCTCTTTGGGTGTGCCTACATTAGCATTTTAATTAGGAACAGGAGCGTGCTTTTGAGCAGGATTTCCTCATCAACCTTTTTACTTAATTTTTTACTTAATTTTGTTTTTCACTGTGGATTAACCTTGAATCCCGCAGACTTAATTCCCTTTCAGATGACGCCAAACTTGGAGAATTGCTTTAGAAATAAATGTAGTGTTCAGGAACTGCTAAAGAGCTTTCAGTTTTGGGGACCACAGTGGAACTAGCCAGGATAAGCTACCAAAACACATATAACGTGTTAGCTCCACAACCTGTTAAAGATAGATGATACCTTTAATATTTAAAGGCAATTTTATTTTGCACATCAAGATTGTGAAACACAAGCTGCTTCATAAGTCTGTGTGATAGGTTGGCACAGCTCTCCTTTTCAGGAGAGCTTGCTTTAAACTAACCTATAGCATTTGTATTCCCTGCCATGTGACGTTAGGCAGCATCCTCATAGGTTGAAAGTTTTCACACCACTTTCGCTTTAAAAGTCACGCGACTGCACTGCGAGCTCAGTCCTTTACGTGCTCTCTGCCCCCCCCAGGACCTTACCGAAGAACCGCCATGCCGCCGGGAACCATGCGCCTCAGACCACCGGGGAGCCGCGCCAGCCGCCACCGCTTCCTCGGCCAAA
>NW_010399279.1:11245-13676 GCF_000710305.1 Buceros rhinoceros silvestris | reverse complement strand
TTGCCCGGGGGTGCTGCCACCCCTGCTTTCCTGGCAAAGTGCCCCCGCCGCGTTTGACACAGCCACGCCGTCGGGACAGAGCCCTCATGCTGCACGCCGCCACGAGCAGCGCCCATCCCAGAGTGCCACCACTGCCACTTCCTCGGCAAAGTACCACCGCCGCGCGGGACCAGCCCAGGAACCGCGTGCTGCGGGGGATCGGAGCCCTCCCCTGTTGCTTCTAACAAGCCATGCTTTCGCCGCCACTGCGCTGGAGAAGTCTCCGGTGCTCGCTGCTTGACTGGACCCCCCGCACATCCGAGGAGCCGTTTCCCTGCTAGCTACTGCTTTTTGCCGCCGGGTTTGTTTTGCCTTTGCTTTGCCTCATTCCACGATAGAGACTGGTAGGACTCTGTGCTAATTCTACTTTTACTCGCGGGGTCGGGAATAATGTAATTCCCGGGTTTCTGTGTTCCAGTCACGCGGCAGACCACGTGGCTGCTGCCATCTTTGAACTGCCGCGGTTTTACTTTCTGTCCCGTGGTTTTAACCCTCGCCTTTCCATTTCCCCAAACCCTCAATACCTCGTTGGTTTTGTTTTGTATTTAACATTTCTCTGTTTGTTGTGTTACTAAAGTTTGTTTCAGTTTTCAAAAAAAAGCATATTAGAGGTCTCACAAATTCTTTTCTCCCTTCCCCTATTTCTGCTGGAATAGGGGAAAGGTATTATCGTTACCGGACCTTGGCTCAACCTCGGCCAAACCGGTGACAGTCCGCAATTTTATTATGATAGTAAAGTACGGAAACTTTGCTTAACTTCTTGATTTCTGCTGAAATAAAGCTACAACTTTCTGTAGTGCATTTAATTTAATTGATCATAATCGTAATACGAAAACTTTAAAAGAGGACCTGCTAACTGCAATTCAGCATAATGACTAAGAGACTCTCTCTGCAATATAAGGCATTTATTCTGATTCGATGGAATTTCCACAGTATCTATGTAGGAGGAACCATCTGGAGTATATGGTGCTCAGCTATTATAACATTCTGGATTGCTGAATATATATGCCCAACATACTGAAGTTTTAACAAAAAAAACATTGTTAGGCAGAATTTATGATAACATAGTAAGGTCATAAAGAAGTTCCAATTTTGACTAACTCATCACAGACTGTTGGGAACAGACGATGACATAGGTCATTGGAAGTAATTAACTACTTTCGAAACTGTAACTTCAGTTTTATGAGGATTCATTACTGTATTTGTGTTAAATATTTGTGCAGCTCAGAAGAGTTGCCTCATATTTGACCAGAGAAAGGCATGATGTCCATAAGTACCAATGCTTTGAAGTTAAGGCCACTGTCTCTTTGCATTGTGTCTGCAGAAAACATCAAACAGTTGCAGACAATACATTAACATCAGTTTCATTCTGAAATCCTATTACTTTCAGATACAGATATTGCAGTGAATGTCACTGCAGGAGCAGAAGACTACTTCTCTCAGGTGATAATTTATAGTGGAGATCACAAATTCTATCACTTCTTCATTACATTTTAACTGTTCCATCTTGCTTGGCTGCATGCAAACACTTAATGAAAGTTGCAGATATTTTATTATAAAAGAGCCTCGCTGCAAAGAGGCCTGGGTGGGTGCCAGAGTTCTATGTATTCTAGACATTCACAGATTGAAATCAAAGTCTTAAGGCTAATTTAGAAGTGCAGCTATGGAGTACTTCCGTAGTCAATAGACAAACAGCAATGACTGTTTCTTTGTTTTGTTTTGGTTTTTTTCCTAATGACTATGTACATTAGTAAGCAAGCCAAAAAAGCCCTGGGAATGAAAAAAAGACATTTCTTTCTAAGTTGCTAGGCTTCTTGTTTTGAAGTATCCCACTAACATTGCAATCAACCTGAATTCACAACCATCTCACACTGACATTTGTATCAGAGTTTCCTTTAAGGTTTTTACCTAAAAACATGTTATTCATAGTCAGAGGAATAAAGGAAAGAATATGCACAAAAGCCAAAGGGAAAAGAATGAAAAAGAAAACGTGAAAAAACTTGAAAATTTGCAAGAGAGAAGTATGAGACTTATTTCTAATACTGCTTACTGGCTCAATGTAAAAATGGGAGCCTAAAAGGCACTTCATCATAGCTGCAAATGTCGAGGGGTCTCTCCCCAACTGCTGGGGTCACCAGTTGTGGTGGGCACCAGTTGTCACAATCAGTTGGGACGGACAACGCGACAACAACTTGTGTACACACAAAGCCTTTATTGAAATACAAGTGCAACCGTGCACTGCCCCGCGTTCTCTCTTATCAAATACTTTTATATTCTTCTAGTACTTTGTTTATTATACATGCCCTACTCGGATTGGTTTCAAGTGTACTCTCCTCCAATCAGCTACTGACCAAGCCTCTCTGTCTCCTCCTAAACGACACGCCTCCTGCTG
>NW_010399279.1:0-11143 GCF_000710305.1 Buceros rhinoceros silvestris | reverse complement strand
CCAACCAGCTCCTAACAAAGCCTCTCTGTCTCCTCCTAAACGACACGCCTCCTGCTGTTGACTGACAGCAGGCTAATTCGGCTTCTTCCCTGCCGGGGTCACACCCACACTGCAAGAAGTAGGTGGGTTTGTTTTGTTTGTTTGTTAATTTTAAAATTTCCCTAGTAAATATCTTGTTTCCAAACGTAGTCACAAACACAAAGATGCTGAGAAAATGTGATTTTTGTATAAGACCTACATTTACACAAAGTCCTAATGGACTGACAAATGTTCATCATAGGAACATAGATGGGCTGGAAGGGACCTTCTAAAGTCATCTAGTCCAACACTCCTGCAGTGAGTAGGGACATCTTCAACTAGATCGGGTTGCCCAGAGCTCCAACCAACCTGACCTTGAATGTTTCCAGGGATGGGGCATCTACCACCTCTCTGGACAACCTGTGCTAGTGTTTCACTAGTCTCACTGTAAACAATTTCTTCCTTATATCTAATCTAAATTTCCCCTCTTTTAGTTTAAAACCATTGCCCCTTGACCTGTCAAAATAGGCCCTGCTAAAAAGACTGTCCTCAGTATGAAGTGATGCAATTGAAAAAAATTGGAAACTGAGTGAGTACAAAATCATTTTGTTCAAAAAAATCAGTCTTAACTGATCTATGCCTTTAACAAACCATCATTTAAAAATTCGTATGTATGGATGCTTTTTGTCTGTGTATAGTTATAGCCATTCATACTCATGAATCTCTCCTTTCTCCAGAAAACATTTGAGGTTAATTTTCAGTACTCTTGAACTAGCTTCTTAAATTAAAAGTTTACTAATTATTTATTATTTTTTTCAGACTGACTTGAGGTAGGAAAGGATCCACGTTACGTTGTCATCTAAAACTGAACTACCATTTTAGATAACAGTGCGCGGATTCTTCTACAGAGCTAATGCTGACAAAACCTGGGAGTATACTCACACAAAGCTATCTGTACACGTAAAACAAGACTACCACCACATTATACACCTCTAGGGAGCGAGATTCAGTTCACCTGAATTCTGGCTGGTTTGTCACCTTTCGACTGTATATTGGCTGAAGAACTCTTTTTAATCTAAAATTGGGTAAGGTAAATTGATAAGGTACTTTATATGGTGGGAGCTATGGGTGTATAGTGTATGCATATACTTCAAAGAAAAGCAGTAAAGAACACTATGAATCAACAGGAATACACTTATTCCTCTGCCGATTACAGCTGTACTAGGAGGCTACTGACATATTTCCTAGGTTTTAAACCAGCAAGGACAGCCTATACACATATAGGCTGTGAAACTTAACTGTCAAAATAGGGTGAATGCATGTAAATGGGAAAGATTCTTCAGCCATGCTAAATCTTTAATCCTGCCAGGGATTAATTTGAAAGAAAGCTCTGTGCCAAGCCATATCAAGAACTACTGTAATATTTTAATAAATTAAACATATGAATTTCAGTGAATAAGAGCTTGCCTTGTCATGGTTTTTACTAATAATGGATGTAGCCTTTATGTCTTTTCCTTCAATTAATACACAGCAGCTCACTAGTAAAAAGTGTGGCTACTAAATTTATCATACTTGCCTTCACCACAGATATGGAGCTTGCTAGAGTTATTTTATTCTCCACCAAAACCTATAATAATGCTGTGTATTTGTCAATAATTACCTAATTCTTAAATTGTTAGGTTGTCAACAAATCTCAGACTTGTAAATTTATGCCTTTTCTAAAATTAAAGATATGTAGAAAATATATCACCACCACCAAGAAGTTCTTCGTGTTATTGATTTGCATCTTTAAAACCAGTAGTTGCTGTCTTTCTGGCTATCAAACATTAAAGACCTTTATATATCAAGAAGGAACATAGTAGTAAATATTGTTTGCAGTTTTGTCAACTTTCCATTTTTCCGTTTTATGGTCAGGTTAGAGAGCTGTGTAGAGAGGAACTGAATGAAGTTCAACAAGGGCAAGAGAGTCCTGCACCAAGGGAGTAATAACCCCATGCACTGGTAGAGATCAGGGGTTGATGTGCTGGAAGACATCTTTGGGGAGAAGGACCTTGAAGTCCTTGTGGATAACAAGTTAACTATGAGCCAGCAGTGTACCTTTGTGGACAAGAAAGCCAATGGTATCCTGGGGTACATTAAGAAGACTGTGACCAGCAGGTCAAGGGAGGAACTCCTTCCTCTCTACTCCCCCTAGTGAGGCCAAATCTGGAGTACCATGTCCAGTGCTGGGCTTCTCAGTTCAAGGGAGACAAGGAACTACTGGAGAGAGTTCAGCGAAGTGCTGTGAAGATGATTAGGGAACTGGAGCATCTCTCTTACGAGGAAAGGCTGAGGGAGCTGGGTCTGTTTAGCCTGGAGAAGAGAAGAGTGAGAGGAGATCTGATCAATGTTTACAAATATCTAAAGGGCTGGTGTCAAGAGGATGGGGGCAGATTCTTTTCCGTGGTGGCCAGTGACAGGACGAGGGGCCAAGGGCACAAAGAGGAACACAGGAAATTCCACCTGAACATGAGGACAAAATTCTTCACTGTCAGGGTGGCAGAGCACTGGAACAGGCTGCCCAGAGAGGTTTTGTATTTTCCTTCTCTTGAGATATTCAAAAGCTGCCTGGACAGGATCCTGTTCAGCCTGCTCTAGGTGAACCTGCTTTAGCAGGCAGTTTGCACTAGATGATCTCTAGAAGTCCCTTTCAACACCTACCATTATGTGATACAGTAATTTTAATTAAATTGAATGACTCCAGTCCACTTTCCCCTTTCTTCTCCAATTAATATCTATTTATCCGGCACGTACTAGGGAAAAAAAAAATTAAAGAACTGGTGTGTGAACTCTAACACCACCACTAAACTGATTTATTTTCATATTTAATAATTTTACTTCTCATTAACACAGTTATTGATATTAAATACTAAATATGCACTTATTTTTATTGCTTGATAGTGATTTCAACATCTTTTGATCATTTTGTTCCCCTTTGGTCATTTTCCCAAGTTTATAAGGCCCCAATTATTTTTAATTCAATGCCTCAGATACAGATCCTATATTTAAATATTTTTAGATTATGAAAAAGGCAAGATACAAGAAAGCAAAACAAATTACCCTATCTTTGCACATCTCCATGAGAAAAAAAAAAAGGAAGAACATCACTTTGAAATGTCTGGTTTTAATAATCATGTTTTATCACCAACCAAATGTGTTGTTATTTTTAATGTGTTGTGGTATTTGCTTTTTTAAAAATCTCTGAAGAGGAGGCTTTCCAGAAGTTTTAATATGTTATATAAATGTAATAAAAGAATACATATATACATAAACAAATTTTAATAGCAATACTTAATAGATTTAAAATACTGCATTTATTATTTAAGTAAGTTTAACTATTTAACTATTTTAATTATATAATTATTTAACAGTTTTAATTATATGCAACTATTTCCATGTCTATCTCTATGGCTTTTCCCAAAATACTGCAGGTTGCCTGAAGCTATTCCAATCTTCAGCGTAAGATTTTGACATTTTTAGGATGTGCTTATTAGCCATTCAGGTGAGAGACTGCATTGCCACACAATGTCAATTTCAAAAGTGTTTTATGAGCGCTATTACACATCTTCCCTTTGCAGAATGAAAATTACCAAACTCGATAAGGGCACTAAAGACTTAAGCTGTATCCGGAAGAGAACTGACAAAGAATTAAATCTTTCACTGATAAATCAGCATTTCTATGTTCAATAACCTTTAATAAAGTAAGTATTCAATTTGTGCTATTAGTTGTAAGGCTGGATTACTAAAGATTCCCTTCCATCTGGGTAGTTTCTGTGCAGATTTAAAGTGACTCATCACATTACATGATCAATGAGTGCAGTGAAATGGAAGCTGATGGAGCCAGACCACCCTTCTCAGCAGTGCCTGACTGTCAGATCAGTTGATTATACATCGTATAATACATATGTGACAAAGCCTGATCTTGGAGAGAGGATGCAGTCCAGTGTTTTAAGGCAATATTTAGAGGGAGTGCATTTCAAATATCAAAACTGAGAAGTTTCAATGCTAATTAGATATCATTTGCTAAAGAGACAAAGCTGTCCAGAAACCTGTATTTTAGTAATACAAAAATCCTTCTCCTCTCACCCACCTCCTCGCTCAAGTAATAAAATAATAAGTCAGCATTTATCTCAAGTTCAGTATTTACGTTCACGGAATGTTAGTGAATTACTATGTTGAATTTAAAAGCAATACAAAGGTGTGAGTTCAGTGCTCATACAGTAACAAGCACTGAGGTTAACAAACATTTGTGAGCTGCTGCATCTATACAATGGATCACCATTCTGAAAAAACAGCTTATAGAATAACAGTAGAATCAGGGAGCAGGTATTTATTTGGATTAAATGTACTGTGTCTCCACAAATTAGTTTGAACCTCACAATTCAGTAATATGGATATACTGCTTCTGGGAGCTACCAGAGTAGATGTCATGATTTAAGTAAGCAAATTTGTTTATTAAAGAATAAAGATTAGAAATTTTATATTGTAACTTACAAAGTGTTTTAATACGTGCAATGTCTTTTAAGGCCTACAAAGATGTTTTATATGTTCATTATATTCTTTAGCTATGAGTCCTTTCTTTCACTGCATCGTACAGATCCCTCTAGTCCCCTTCTCATTCTGCTGCCAACCCATTCTGCTTAGAAAGAAAACAGTATTCAGCAGTTCTGTCAGCTGCATATGAACACTGTTCATCTCTTCTATTTCATCTCAGTTGTCAGTTATGGCAAAGCTTAGACAAAGACTCTAAACTTTTCAAAATATCTAAAAATCTGAACAAAGCCAAGACTTTGACATTCAATGCAGGGGTGTAGCATACAATGTAAATCTACTGTGGAATTAATACTATTCAGAAACCACTCATTTAGCTATGTTGATACACTTTCTCTTTCACAGCTTTCATGTTCTCACCAAGGTAAAGACTTGCAGAGAGATGTTAATTTGTCACGGTATAATTGTGTGCTGACTGTCCATCCTGAAACAGATTTCTTCTTCTTCTCCTTCTCCTCCTTCTACTCCTCTTCCTCCTTCTCCTCCTCCTTCTTCTTCCTCTTCTTCTTCTCCTCCTTCTAAGAAATAATATATCTGTGAAAAAAACAGGAAAAACTTTTTCTGAACATGTTAGATGTGGAAAGTTTTATCTTGCACTTTCTACACCTTTGAGTAACTTAGAGTTACTACTGCGTGGTAACATGCAACTTCATGTATGTTCTCCTTTAAGATAAGCAGGGTTGATTTGTTTTTGATGGACACATCAAACAGCCAATACTGTATTCCACCCATGTACATCAGCGCATCTCAGCAGTGGTGAAGTTTTTGATGGGCCATTGTTTCCTTGAATACAGAACACAGATGAAACCACAGCTCCTTTTCACCCACCACTTGAGCTGCTGAGACCCACCTTCTCCCTGCCACTTAATGCTGCCACTATCTCTACCACTGTTCCTCTCCAGAGCCACCCTGTGCTGCTGCCTGCTGCTCCGCCCCAGGACCACGCTGTGCCGCTGTTCCATGTGCTGTCCCAACTGCTGCGACTGCCACTGCTTTGTTCCACAGCCCAGCTGGTGCTTCAGGACAAGGGCTCCTGCCATTGCTCCACTGGCCCAATCCTGCACATGGACTGCCATCTCCATCCCTGCTCCATTCTGCGCCACCCACCGTCCCAGCCATGCCACCATTGAACTGCGTGGTAGCTTTTATCACTGCTGTTTCTTTAACTGAGGCTTGAGTGCTCCACCCCCACCCTTCTCCTGCACTGCTTCTATTCCTGTATAAACTCGTTAATTTCTTGGTTTTCTGTATATATTTCTATTGTTATTTAAACTCTTTTAGTTTCCTAAACTTAACAGAAGCCTCGCAAACTTTTTTTCCCTTTCTTCTTACCTCTTTTCTTAACCCTTTCTACTGGAATGGGAGGGGAGCTGATTAGAGAGACAGTTCGTCCCATGGTTGGCCAGCCTTGGCCAACTAGTGACAATGTAATAGCAGGTAGGGCAACACATACCTGCAACCAAAGTACATCCAAACCTGAAAGTTTGGGTCCAGGCCTGGCATACGTGGGCTAGACATATGTGGGCTAGAGAAACATATACAAACCCAAGAATTTATTGGCAGTCTAATTGGAGTATTAACAACCTAATAAAATAATTATTGTTGGTCCAGTTACAGTAATAGTAACAGCTATAGGCCAGAGTATCCAGTTACTGGTAATTCCCTTCCATGATACAGTCAAATCTGATCACACCACCTAGTCTTGCCCTGTTTCTTTGGTGTTATTTTCACCTTTCAATTTTTGTGAAACAAAACAACACAAAACCCCAGCCAAAATCACCCAAACCAACCTCAAAACAACAACAACAAAAACCAACACATACAGAGTAATGACAAGTCATTAATATTCCCAAGTTCTTGACTGGAAGGGGAATGGTGAAATACTTACTCCATTGTCTGTTTTGAGTCATATTTGTTCTATACCTTCCTCTTTCTTTATTCGTCCACAATCTACAATTTTTATGTAAGTGCTGCTTCTTACGCATGCGTTGGACGTTTGCTCTTTGTACACAGCTTCCAGGGTAGCATTTCTTTAATATCTAGTAGTTGACCACTGATGGTTTCCTTATAACACTGGGGCCTCTGGCCTTATCCTTTGCCCAGACTTTCAGAGTGTCTTATCCTGCACATTATTACATTAGAGTCATAGTTAATTGACTTTCCACAGAGTAGGTGCTGGTTATTACTAGCTATTACTAATAATATTAGTAGAATATAATTAGAATCCATTAGTTACAGAAACATACTGTTTATTACAACAATAGGTGTTACAATAAAATATTATTCCAAACTAGAACTGAAATAAATTAGGTAATATATTGTTACCTTTTTTGGCAGGCACAGGGACTGCCAAAATTGTTTCAGGTAGGCCAATTTCAGGAAGGATGATCTATTCTAATTCTGAGCCTTTGCAGAGTTAATGCCAAGCTGTGGTCTATTACTAGAATGGTAATATAGTCACCATGTACTAGAGTGCAGAGTTTTTACATTCACACCATTGATTATGCAATAGTATCTCTCCTTTAAGCAAAGGCTGAATGTAGAGGGGAAATGTTCCTTCTGTTTTCAGAGAGAAGATACAAGGATGTGTAATTGGTACCTAGATGGACTGCACTTAAATCGTTGACAGCAGAAGTCAGCTCCTGACACTGAAAACTCTGGAAGAGTTCTAACAACTTAAACCAGCCTCCCAATTACTGCAAATCAACACAACTCACTGTAATTAGTCAAATGCAATAGTTGTCAGGAAGTTAATACATTACAACAAAAAACTTTGTTACTTTGTTACTGGCGTGATAAATATTTCCTTCTATACAGAATAATTACTTTCTACAACTATCTATAGAAAAATTATACCACATGATTATATAAAGATAAATTGAAACTAAGAAATCGGGTATTAGTAACCTGGTCATTAGAAAACTGTTGATACGGCTGTAGAAGTTAATTTTGTTCAGACAGTCCAAGATGAAACCAGACAAATCCTGCAAGGTCCTAAAGCCTTGAAAAGTCATACAAGACCTGTCACCTGTTGCTAGCAGTGGCAACTTCATATTTACTAGGCTACAAGGGCTCAACCCAATAATTTATTCTTAATATTCAAAGATAGATTAGAGCTCTTGCTAGTTCACAATATCGTAGTACACCTTTTCTTCTGTTTAACCCATCACATTGGCTTGTGGACAGGCTGCCCATTTAATAGTTCTCCAAAGAAAGGTTTAGTCCTTGTATATCAGAACTGTTGTCTGTTCCTTGGAGTTTCAAACTCTGCAGTAGTAAGAACTTAAGTACTTACAGGTGAGTAACTATCATCCAATGTTCACAAAGGGGATTTTACTTAGCACTTCTGGATATTGCAGAAGTTTGTATTTCACTCCCACTTCATGCTGGATTCACACACTATGAACAGCATTTCAAAGCCTGTCAGACTTGCAGAAATAACTAGGTCCTGACCCACAACTATTGAACAGAAGAGTAGTGATTTCATGAAGTGATTTTAAGAGCAATTACTGGAGGAAAGTTCCCTGGGTCATGCTTGTTCTATAAAATCTAAAGGAAACAAACTGTAAGAATTCCCTCAAACACTCTGTGCATTTCTGGCACAATTCTATAAATTCAGTGGCTGAGCTGATGGCTTTTTTCATGCATCACACATTCTGTTAGCTTTATACGCTTATTTAGCAGTGTGGTGCTACACAGAAGTGAATGTGTATCTTCCCTGAAAACTGAAATGGTAAATTAACCATCTAAAAGAACCTGAAGTCAAACATACCTAGCAAGCTAAGGACCTATATTCAGGCACAAATATGCAGGAATAGGCTTAGCTTTACATTTTTGTTCTGGAAGTATTCAAAGACCGTTGTCTGTATTCAATCTTTAATTGATACTATCTGAAACTGGGAAGAAATTCAAATTAATATTATGTGAAAACTATGTCAGCTAAGTGGGACTAACACTACTTTAACACAGTTACTAAGGTAATACTGCTAACATAGTGTCATTTTGCTTTTGTATTGCTTGTAATAGTTAAGATACTACTGCTTGAATTAGATAAAATATCTGCATTTCTTCAAAAGAAGAGAGAGATAGAACAAAACCTGAATCAGTCTAGAATTGAATAACTGGCCTTTAGTAGAGTCCAAGCCGTGTTAGACACCTTGACTGTAACAACTTCATAAAAAGTTAAGACAACTGACACCCAAAGATGGATCTTAAGTAGATGCATTTCAACACAAAGTTCCTCATGGAATAAGAAGACTTCACAGGAGCAGTTCTAAAATACAACCATAGTGACAGCCTTTTGTATAACTGCATTATACAAATTACAGATTAAAGTTTTTGTATCTGCTGAAGAGTATTGCAACACACAAACACTACTTCTCTGGCTAACAGCCATAATTTTTGTGTGTGTGTGTGTGTGGAGTAAGAGAAGGATGTTCTCCATTTTCTTCCAGCTTCCTGTTACATAAAGAATCCAGATTCATAAAGCAAAAGAGAGAATAAATGTGTGTAACTGTACTCTTTTGGCTATAACTTATTTAAAATAATGTCTTGTATAATGCATAGACAGTATTAGGATAGAATAAGAATGAATAAGACATTAAAATTTCCATAAATCAAATGTAAATTTTCACCACCAGAAAAGAATCCCTATATGCTAGGTCATATAGTGCTGTTTCATTGGCATGCAGATGAGATTTCCTTTTCTTCTGCACCCATTTTTCCTCTTCCAGACACAGGAAGATCATTTACATTTAACTTTAATCTGAATTTCTTTCTGAAGTCTATTCTCTAAGCAGTCCATGTAACAGGACTCGTAAGCAACAGGTTGACTGTGATTTTAAAATGATTACTGGAACAATCAGTTCCATTCAAGACTGAAAGGAGTCAAATGGTCTACAACAACGTGTGCCTAGCTATTCATACAGTTAAGATGGATATATACACATTTTAAACCAAACTTCTTTGGGAACTTTGAAATTGCAAGTTAGAAAGACAGGTTTGCTAGGTTTAGATGCAACAATAAGCACAAATAGCAACCAAGAAGAGGTATACCAGGATCTCAGTAAATGTTCCACTTTAACTATTTATGTCCAACTTTCTAGATAGTCTTTCTTTGGGTTTTGGGAGTGTTTTCTCAGAGTGGTAAGGCTACTTTATTCTGCCTGTAGTTTAAAAAAAAAAAAAAGAATTTAATATCTGTAGCCCTTTAGTTTTCTATCCACAATCCAAAACCAGAATGAGTTTTCTGAAAGTGGTCATTCAAAAAATCAGAAGAATTCTAGTCTTCATGATGTCCCGGTATCTGAAATGTCCTTAATAAATGACAAATTATTTTATATATTTTTATATCTCATAAAGTGGAAAACAGACAATCAAGTGAAAGCAACTAGCAGACTTGCAGAAAATTTTACAGGAGAACAATTTATCTATTTTCCTAAGGAAAAAACCCCATCCTTTTAGTGAACATTGGATTTTATAATAAAAGTGAATCTAGTAGCAACAAGATGGTTGAAATTTATTCATTTTTCAACACATTTTTCTATAAGGAAAAACGAGGCTAGAAGGGATAACAAGAAATTTTGTGTGAAACAATGTCTACATTGAAAAAAAAGGACAGTCAGAGTAGATAAGTAGCTTTACAGGAATCTTCCTAGAAAATTAATTATTTCAAAAATAAGCAATAATTTCAGCTAATGGAACAATTTATAGAAAATATTATTTTCTTAGAACTGCAGAATAAATTAATCATAATACTTGAAATGTTGACTTCCTCATATAAAAGAAAGACAAAACAGATAAACTGTTCAAAAAGTTTATTACTTATACAACACAGTATTTTGATTCACTCCCGCATGACCACTGTGCTTCACTCTCCAAACGATCATGGATCAAACATTTCTTCTATATCAAAGGCTTAAGAAAAAATAGACCCTGGCAGTGGCATTATACTAGGAGTTGAAAGTGTTTCCTGATACCTTGAAACCCCTCTGCCTGTGAAACCTTTAAAAACAACAACAACAACAACAACAACAACCACCACCCCTTCCAAAACCCCTCATATTTTGAGAATTTCAGTCAATGAAAATATGGATTTTGCTTAATCAGGTGATTTTTTGTCAGAAAAAAAAAATTAAGAAAACAGCCTACAGCAGAATTACTTGTAATCAGATTTATAAAAAGGTTTGTGCATTACAAGGACAAGAATCTACACTGATGCTAAAAGTTTGAAGCATGGGAAATGCTTTCAGGGCCAGTTTTACTTTCAAGCTATGAGGTTAACAATTACAAAACTGAGGCCACAAGAAGGCTCACTTAGACTAAACCAGGTAGAGGAACATGTTCGAAAGAGAACAGGAAAAGTTCGTACACAGACATCTCTTGACCAAGGATCTAAGTTTAAGATCACACAGTCACAGAACAGTTGAAGTTGGAAGGGACCTCTGGAGATTTGGGGAGAAGTGGCTGGAAAGCTACCCAGCAGAAAAAGACCAGAGGATGTTAGTTGTCGCGGTTTGAAAAGGGGGGCATTTTC